>NW_008703854.1:0-24523 GCF_000326865.2 Helobdella robusta
ACAGCAACTACAACTTCTGTTTCAACAACTACAAACACAGCAACTACAACTTATGTTTCAACTACTACAAACACAGCAACTTCAACTTCTGTTTCAACTACAACAAACACAGCAACTACAACTTCTGTTTCAACAACAACAAACACATCAACTACTACTTCTGTTTCAACTACTACAAACACAGCAACTACTTCTACTGTTTCAACAACTACAAACACAGAAACTACAACTTCTGTTTCAACAACAACAAACACAGCAACTACTACTTCTGTTTCAACTACTACAAACACAGCAACTACTTCTACTGTTTCAACAACTACAAACACAGCAACTACAACTTCTGTTTCAACAACTACAAACACAGAAACTACAACTTCTTTCAACAACTACAAACACAGCAACTACTTCTACTGTTTCAACAACTACAAACACAGCAACTACAACTTCTGTTTCAACTACTACAAACACAGCAACTACTACTTCTGTTTCAACTACTACAAACACAGCAACTACAACTTCTGTTTCAACAACTACAAACACAGCAACTACTACTTCTGTTTCAACTACTACAAACACAGCAACTACTACTTCTGTTTCAACAACTACAAATACAGTTACTACAACTTCTGTTTCAACAACAACAAATACAGCAACTACTACTTCTGTTCCTACAACAAGAAATTTAAATTTCACCACGCATTCCATTGCTTTTGTTTCATCATTCTGGCCTACCAATACAACATCTAACACAACCGTCGTACTAGCTCAAAATGTTACAACACCCCATGTCACCACGTCATGTTAGTTTCCCTTAACTTCTTTTAAATCTTTCAGGTTTCTCGTAGAATTAATTTCACTGAATTAAAAAAAAAACTTTTCATGATATCTTTCTTGGCTGCATCCAATAATTTTTCAAAGTAATTTTGAACAAGCTGATTGTCAATATCCAAATTGTGTTTTTCTATCAGATCCCGTTTTTGGAATAACTCCTATTTTAAATTTTGTTAATTTTAATTTACTTAAATTATTCGTAAGAGATTTAATATTCACGCAAAACTTTTATTCAAATGACATTTTTACAGGGGCTTTAAGATATAAACGTAAACCTGGCTTTAAAAACTGAAATAATAATAATTATATTTTCACATAAGTTTTAAATATTAACATAAACATGGCTGTATATACTAAAATAATAATACTTATATCAATCCTCATTTATAAATTCCATCCTTTTTGGGTAGGATTTTTTTATTCCATTCACCAGCTTCTGTCTCCAAGCCGATCTATCCATTGCGTTTGTCTCCAGACAAAGTGCCTTCAAGTCCTCCCGTATGGTCTGCGTCCAGGACTTTTTAGGCAACCTCTTGGGCAGGTGCCAAGCACCTAGTGTTCAGTGACGACGACATGCATCCTTCAACGTGCACATACCCGGTTCAGTACCGAGGCAAGAAGGTGCTATCTACCCCACGCCACACGTATTCGATCGGCGGTATCAGCTTTTTAAGTATAATCCAGCACATCTCCCAAATACTGAAATGAAGTAACATTTTCGATCTCGGTAATCGTATCATCATCTGTGCCCCGTTGTCGCGGGTTGATGCAGGCGGGACATACAAAATCAGTCATTTTCCTCAATGAGTCGGTGATTCTCGAGCATCTTTTGTGACACCACTGCTGACATCGTAGGCATTTGATCGAGTTGCTTCCAACTCCAGCCCCAAACCCTGAACATGGCCAATTACAAGAGACCACGGGTTCAGCGGTACTACCGGCGATCATAGTTTTTTGGTTTTGACCAGGTTTACTTTAGTCCGTATTCGACGAGCTGGGTATTCCAGACCTCAAACTTTCTGGCTGCGTCTTGTTCCGAGGCCGCTGTCAGAACGATATCATCTGCATATATGGCATTCCATATGTTATCTGAGCGTATCGGTTTGGTTATTTCTTTCATCACCGTGATGAAGAGCAGGCGGCTGAGTATTGATCCCTGATGGACGCCGACGTTAATGTCAAATTCATTCGTTTTACTGGCTGTTGCGCTGATCAGAATACGTTGTGTTAGAGTACGTTGCCATAACCAGCCGAACCAGATATTTTGGAACAAGCTGTCTACATAGACTCCACCTGATTGCCTCACGAGGCACTCTGTCAAAAGCCTTTTCCAAGTCCACAAAGACATGGAACAGTCGCTTTTGCTTTGCCATGTATTTTTCCTGTAGTTGACGAATGATATAGATAGCATGAATGGTGGATCTCCCTGCCATGAAGTCGTACAGATAGCCACCTATTGAAACCCACAACAACTGTCTTCTCTCAATGGCTTTTTCAATAACTTCCGGGTGGTGTTCCAGAAGACGTATACCCCGATATGAGGAGCATTTCAGCATAACTCTTCTTCCTTTACATATCGGCACAGTTGTGCTACTGTTCCATTCCACTGGTAGTATCGATTTACTCCACATCTCCCTACAGATGTGTAAGAGGGCTCAGAATCCTGTCCCACTAGATGCCTTGATGATATCATTTGTAAGTCCAGACCCACCAGCCGCTTTACCCCCCTTTATTACCTTCAACGCATCCATATGCTTCTCAGCTATAATGCCCTGAATAGGTCCTTCCACCGGAAGTGCATCAAGTCCACCCAAATAGGGTTTGTTTCATTCAATAACTGAGCGAAGTAATCCTTCCTTCACTTCATTCTACAAGGTTATCATGGTGCCTTTATTATTCTTTATGAATGTGGCACCAACTAGTCCTTTTTCAGTCTTTTGGCCTGATTAGCAATTCGAAATCGTTCGCCTTTACTTCCAGTCAGCTTACTTTTTACTGTAATTCAAGTTACTTTACTTCTCATGCTGGGGTGTACTGGCTATGAGACGCGTCCCCAGGCGGTGGATAAGGGAAAGTCCTGGGCAGAAAGACCTTCTGGGATTGCATCGAATAATACAGAATAAGATGCCGCGAACCAACTGTACCAGAAGAAAGAAGACAACGATGAAAGAGACGGAGGATCATAGGACAACGGATCTAACAGCGGATAATCTTCTATTTTAAATCTACTGCCTTGTGGGACAGGAACCTTTGACCCAAAGGCTAGGTGCACTGCTTACAACAGTGCTCTCTTGGGCACGAGATAAACTGCAACCGCGCTGCCTTGTGTGCTTCTAGCAAAAAAGCTAGGCCCATTGCTTATAACTGGTGGTTGTTGTTTAATATTTTTGCAATGGCAGATATAAAATTTTTTTGACCCAAACATCTTCCGTGTCATCACAAAAATAATAATAATTATATGATAAATAAAACTTAATTCGAAGTTTAATTTAACATTTGTTAAATATTGCAACAACAGTCTGACAACATTGCTGCACTCCATCGACCCTGATTGCGTGGTGGAATGTCCTGGTGGAAGCGCAAACTTTTGTTGCGCATTTGTTTAAATGGACCATTGTAGTTGTCTAATTTTGTGACAAAACTTTTCATAAGTCCCAACTTTTGTCAAGATCAAATAACAGTGGATGTTGAACATTTTTATTTCCAGGCTGCATTGTGTTTCGAATTGGCCAATTTTTCTTGATGTAATGCTGCATCCTATTTCTACTGTCCCATTCAGAGAGAAAGTAGCAGTATTTTGAGTATCCTGTTTGTAATCCTGTCAGAATAGCTGCTACTTTTAAGTCGCCGCAAATACTCCAGTTGTATTCACGATCACGTATTTTTTGCAGAAGTAACGACATGTTTTGAAAGTTACTTTCACATGGGTAGAATAGCATACCTGTTTCTATTGTGCAACAATACTGCCTTCAAACTAGTCTTTGACGAGTCAATAAACTTTCGCCATTCTTCAACAATATATTTACCTCCAAGATGCGACATAAGGCCATCTACATCTTTTGTGCAATAGCAAATACTACCACTCATTTTAAAGTACTGAACAAGATTTTTATGCCTGAGACGATAATTCGCTGTTGCCGTACCCGGAAAAAGTTAAATTTCTTCAAACGTGAACCAAGCAGCTCTGCTTGGCTTTTGTTAGTGCTATATCTCAACATAATTAATTAAATTGTGTTCTTCTGTGACCCCGTTATAGTCAGAGTCGGAACCACTAGCAGAGAACGAAACATCACTTTTTTATGCACATCTTCATCAATTGTGAATGTTGCAGGAGTTTGTGGTTTTGGACAAGCCACAGGATCATGTGGAATTGGTTTTGAAACAGACGAAACGTCTGGGTATTAAACAGATAAACAAGTTTTCAAATTAATTCTATTAAACTTTGCCAAACAGAAATAGCAACTTGTTAAGTGATTGCTTTGTTCACGCCATATCATAGGAACTCCAAATACAATGCGATTGTTTTTCTTTGCATTCCTGATCTAACAACTACGGCTGCATGAACACGTCAAATAAATGAACTTTGGTGCCCAAGACTTACCACTATCTACCTTTGAATCAAAATACAATTCGTATGCTTTTTTTAGTAACGGCGTGAGTTTTCCGATGAGATTTGTCTGTCACAAGGCCCTACACATGGCAAAATCGATCAGATGATATTACACATCCTCTGGTCACCATATTTTGAAAAAATCACCAAAATATCTAATACAAATTATATATGCAATTCACAAACTTATCTGCACATAAATTAGCATGGGTCATCAAATCCCACGTTTTCAAATCTGACATCATCTCTAAAAAATGATAATACAAAATTCTTATATTACTAATATATATATATATATTTATTTACAATATTCTGTAAATTCTACCGAATTTATATCATATTCTTCTTTACCACTATCAAAATGAATCAAAATACAATGAAGAATATGATGCTATCGATGAAGAAAAGGAGACCAAAGAAGATGACCAGCCAATAAAGAAACCTGACACCTAATTTCCGTCTAAGTTCACTTTGACAAAGTTAATCTCCATCTAAATTCATTTTGACAAAGTCAATATTTCCCTATATAAACAGCAGAAAGCACTGATGATGATTCATTCGGAATCGAAATATGACCTTATTTGCAGCATGAATTCGGAAAATAAGTTTATTTTGAATTTTAATAAACTAAACGTTCACCAAAAAACTTTAGTGAGAAAAATTGAATAAACGAACTACAAACATATTAACGCCAAACATTTGGTAGAATTTATAGAATATTGTAAAAATTAAAAAATTATGGTCTATTACCAACATATATATATATATATATATATATATATATATATATATATATATATATATATATATATATATATATATATATATATATATATATATATATATATATATATATATATATATATATATATATATATATATATATATATATATATATATATATATATATATATATATATATATATATATATATATATATATATATATATATATATATATATACATATATTATATATTTTAATATAAAATTTTTATGTAATTTATATAAACATATATAGGAGTTTAAAAATACACTCAACAATAAGTAAGACTTTTAATAAAATGATGATGAATTAGCCCAAAGTCTTCTTCAAACAAACTAAATATATAAATTTGACAATATCTTAGCAATTTGACCTGATAGAGCAAAACGGTTTTCAAATCTGAAATCAGCATGAAATTTTCTTAAGAAACAATCAATGACATCTAAGACATCTACAACTTATTTTTTAATGTTATTTTATGTATTTTTTAATTTTTCTAAATTTTTATATTAACCACATTATTTTAAAATTAATTCAATAAACTATAAATGTTAAAAAATTGTATTTATTATTTTTACAGCTCCCACAGTTATAACAGTTACGATCGCTGTTATTATTGGTTGCCTTGTGGGAGGATTAGCAGCAGCAGCAGGTATAATTTTCGGTATAATAAAATGTGCAACGGCCATTCCTGGCATCACATCAATTCCGAAAATTCCTTTAGTCCCAAGATTTGAGGTTTTCCGTCCTTTCTCCGGAATAATCAAGAGACCAATTATAAGAGTGCGTCCACCTATTCGTCCAAGGCCACAGTTTCGTCTCAGGCCACAATTTCGACCTAGACCGCAACTTCGACCCCGACCGCAACTTCGACCCCGACCGCAACTTCGACCTAGACCGCAACTTCGACCCCGACCGCAACTTCGACCTAGACCGCAACTTCGTCCTAAACTACAAGTTCGTCCTAGACCTCAAATTAGACCTCGTCCGCAATTAGGACCTCGACCAAGGCCTCAAATAAAACTGAGATTCAGGCCACAACCAAAACTTCGAGCGCAACATGCTCCCAGATATCAAGCAAGACAGTTTCCATTCGTTAGACCAAGTTACGTACCCAGGATGTTTCAACAACCGTTCAATCCGACTCTTCAACCGGTATTCAGACAAGAAAATTTGCCTACGCGCTGGACACCAAAGCATAATTTTAATATGTTACGACCATTTTAAAAATTTCGTTGAAACCGGTGGTCTGATTACTGCTTCTTTATTTTATTTTCGATAGTTGGATTACTTTTTATTTTGTTTTTAATTTTTAATGATGGTTTAAACTGCTACTATAGCTTTGGGTAACTAACCGATATTGTTAATGCATGTAAAGTTTAACCTAGCGCACATTAATAATATATATGTGCGTGTGTGTGTTTGTGTGTGTGTGATTGTGCGTGTGTATTTTTGTTGGTTTTTCGGGTTAAACTGTACAAATTAACAAGTGCAGTAGGTAGGCTATATATATAAGATATATTTATCGTTATTTATTTACTATATTATATATATATATATATATCTTATATTTTCTATATAAACATATTTAAGGGTTCACTTAAGTTTATATTAATATTAGAAGTATACATAAATAAATATACATACACGTACATTCACACTCACGCATACACATACATGCATACAAATACACACATACATACAATGCACATAGCAAATATCTTTTGCATGCTTAGCATACCAAATGTTGTGATATTTTTTTAAAGACTTAACATTTGCTTACACTTTTTTGATTTTTCAATAAATAAATTTAATCAAGTTCATTATATCAAGTTCAATAATAAATTATAATTATCAAAAAAAGAACAATATAATTAATAATTAGCATTCTCGTTCACAATTTTTTCACTAAAATAATTTCAAACAAGCTTCTGTCTCCAAGCCGATCTATCCATTGCGTCTGTCTCCTTGAGACCAAGTGCCTTCAAGTCCTCCTGTATGGTCTGCGTCCAGCACTTTTTTGGGCAACCTCTTGGGCGAGTGCCAGGCACCTGGTGCTCAGTAACGGAAATTATTGTGTCGTTTTCGGTTCGCTTCACATGGCCAAACTATCGTCGGTGATGACGACGACATGCATCCTTCAATGTTAGGATTAGGTTCACAGTCCCGATCGGTTCAGGAACTCAGTTGTATGGATATGGTCCTTAGGTCAACATGCTGCATCCAACGAATCATCTTCACGTCAGTTCGGTGAAGCTGCTGTTCAAGTTTTGTTGTCATCAGCCACTTCTCTGCACCATACATCAGAACAGAACGTATAGCTGTGTTGTATAGCTCTGAGCGCAGCGGTAGAGGAATGCTACGCCGCATCAGCACCGAGGCAAGAAGGTGCCATCCGTCGCACATATGCGTCACGAACGGCGGCATCAGCTGTTCTAGTACAATCCAGCACATCTCCCAAATACTGAAATGAAGTAACAGTTTTGAACCCAGGTAATCGTATCATTATCAGGGCTGGGTTGATGCAGGCGGGGCATACGAAATCAGTCACTTTCCTCAGTGAGCCGGTAATTCTCGAGCACCGTTTCTGACACTACTGCTGACATCGTAGGCATTTGATCAAAATGCTTCCAACTCCAGCCCCAAACAGCAAACATGGCCAATGACCAGAAACCACGGGTTCAGCAGTACTACCGGCGATCATAGTTTTGGTTTTGACCAGGTTTACTTTAACCCGTGTTCGACGAGCTGGGTATTCCAGACCTCAAACTTTCTGGCTGCGTCTTGTTCTGAGGCCGCTGTCAGAACGATATCATCTGCATATATGACATTACATATGTTATCTGAGCGTATCGGTTTGGTTATTTCTTCCATCACCGTGATGAAGAGCAGGAGACTGAGTATTGATTCCTGATGGACGCCGACGTTAATGTCAAATTCATTCGTTTTACTGGCTGTTGCGCTGACCAGAGTACGTTGTGTTAGAGTACGTTGCCATAACCAGCCGAACCAGATATTTTGGAACAAGCTGTCTACGTAGACTCCACCTGATTGCCTCACGAGGCACTCTGTCAAAAGCCTTTTCCAAGTCCACAAAGACATGGAACAGTCGCTTTTGCTTTGCCATGTATTTTTCCTGTAGTTGACAAATGATATAGATAGCATGAATGGTGGATCTCCCTGCCATGAAGCCGTGGTGGATAGGGGAAAATCCTGGACAGGGAGACTTTCTAGGATTGCATCAAATAATACGGAATAAAATGCCGCGAAGAAAGAAGACAACGGTGAAAGAGACGGGGGATCCTAGAACAACGGCTCGAACAGCGGATGATCTTCTATTCTAAATTCCCTGCCTTGTGGAACAGGGATCTTTGACCCAAAGGCTAGGTGCACTGCTTACAACAGTGGCACTGCTTACAACAGTGCTCTCTTGGGCACAAGATAAACTGCAACCACGCTGCCTTGTGTGTTTCCAGCAAAAAAGCTAGGCCCACTGCTTATAACTGGTCGTTAGCAATTGGGCAATTCCAGATATTAACATTTTTTGACCCAAACATCATCTTTCATTATAAAATTAGCTATTGAACTTGTTGAATAACAGAATTCAACACTTCTTTTTTTAAAGAAAACGGCATTACGGTTATTATTTAATTTTAAAATGTTTCATAAGACAGACTAGAGCAAGATTACTCTGATGGGATAACTTATGAAAGAAGTAGTTTTACGTTCTATCATGTTCTATCAGTTCTCACGAAGATGAGGGCGGTGGTGACAGCTATCGTATTACTTATTAGAGCCCTGCGCGGTTGTAATTTTCAAAAACCGCAACCGCACAAAACCGTAACATTTGAAACCGCACCGCAACCGCACCGCCGAAAACCGCAACCGCACCGCAACCGCAAGAAATGAAAAACAACATTAATGCTTTTATTGACATTATAAATCACGACTATCTACATCCAAATCACTGTTACTTTTAATAAATAACATTTTGTCAATTTTGTATGGATTTAAACTGGACCGTCTCTTGCAGTGTATAATTGAGAGATGATCCTACCTTTTCTGACGAAACACCCGTAAATAAAATAACTACTTCTTTCAAAGTAAACAGGAAAAAGAAAATGGTTGCTTCAACGGCTTCCAAAGATATCAAGATTTTTCAAAGACACTATATATAAAAATTATTACAATGATAATGCAATTTTTAAAATGTTATGAACGAACAAAAGTATTTAACAAAATTTTTTGATAAAAAAAACCGCGCCGCGGAAAAACCGCACATTTCAAAACCGCTAAAAAACCGATTTATGCACCGCAACCGCAAAAAACCGCGGTTGCGTTGGGGTTTTTGCGGTTTAAACCGCGACAACCGCAAACCGCGCAGGGTTCTATTACTTATCCGTATTTATGCGTGTTTGTGTGTGTGTCTGTGTGTGTGCGTGTTTATAATTATAAGCTTAAATATGTATCTATGTTTGTGTTTGCATGCTGTCGCTTTTTGTATGTGCCTAATTATGCAACATTAAGAAAGTTGTTTCTGAAGCTAACTCGTAAAATAAATGTGAACACGTGTGAACATGAAATCGAACGAAGAGTACTTGTAAACAATGTGATTTAACAATCTATAGATTTTTAAAATAAATGTGTTTTGTAATTTGTATTGTATTGTGATTTGTAAACTTTTAAAACTGAATGAGAGTTGTAATTTGTAGTGTACTGTAATTGGTAAACTGTATTGTACTGTATTGTATTAGATTGTATTGTATAGTAAGTGATTGGAAAATTTAGTCAAAGTGGCCCTGCTCAGTGAGCTACATATACTTGAAAATCCTCACAGTCATACTCTGCTTCATTTGCTATATTTCTTTAAAAGTTAAATTATTTCTTGAGAAGAGCTGTATAAAATTCAGCAATGCAAAGTACCAGTGATGTATAAAGAGACATCTTATTTCTATTTGTATATGAATAGCAATGCATCTATGAAATTTATTAAACAAAATTTGTTTTATTTGAACTGTTTTGTAAATGCCAAAAGATCCATATATTATACACACACACACACACGCACACAAACACACACACACACATATATATATATATATATATATATATTATTATTATTATTATTATCAGGACATTTATACAGCGCCAATTAAATTATTATCTCAAAGGCGCCATCATAAATAATGCAATAAATTCATGAATGACCGCATCTATAAAATCTATAAATAAATTCAATAAATCATCAATAAATCATAAACATAAATTGTTTGCTACAACAAAAACAGGTAAGTTTTCAATAATTTCTTAAACATAATTAAATTTAAATCCTGATTTCTTAAATAAAAAGGAAGGCTATTCCACACAGCTGGTCCACAAACTGAAAAATTTCTTGTTCCAATCTTCAAACGGGTAGGCGGAACCATCATGTAATTCAATTCATCACACCGAAGTCGAATTGTTCGTGTTGAAACCACTCGTGGNCAACATTTGTCAACGAGGTATTTTGGTGCGCATCCATTCAAACATCTGAACATGATCATAGATATTGTGGAAATCACCCGTTGTTCGATCGTCAACCAGTGCAGTTCTTTAAATATAAGAGTTACATGATCAAACTTTGCCCCACCAACCACGACTTTTGCTGCACGATTATGAATAGACTGAATCATAGCAATTGACTTCTCATAATACAAACTATTACAGTAATCGAGTCTCGAGTAAATGAATGCATGAACCAAACATTCAGCCGTTTTTTTATCAATTGATCTTCTTATCAAATTCAATTTTCGTAATTGAACAGTACATACTCTGGATAAAAATTTTATATGTTCAACCATTGTCAATCTGGAATCTAATATCCAACCTAGACTTGTTGCTGTGGAACAAAATTGTATATTCAAATCGTCAATCAAAACAGAATCTATATTCATCTTAGAAAGCTGCTGCCATGTACCAACTGGCAACAGTTGAGTCTTGCTCCGATTTAGCTTCAATCGATTTGTTGCCATCCAGTCATTAATATCCGATAAACACTGGACAAAGTTATCAACTATAGATTGGAATCTTTCTGGGGGTCCATTTACTGTTATCTGAATATCGTCTGCAAAAGCGTGACCCATAAATCCATGAAAATCCAGTATATTAAAAATCTCAGCCGTATATAACAAAAATAATATTGGTCCGAACACCGAGCCCTGCGGCACACCAGTTGAAACCAAATGAATTGCCGATAAATCATCCATAAATAACACCTGTTGCGTTCGTTGTAACAAATAAGACCGAAACCATAATTCCACTGTACCTGATAAACCAAAACAGATCGCCAGTCGTCTTAAGAGGATATCGTGATCAACGCAGTCAAAAGCTGCGCTCATATCTAAAAATACCAGCAGGGAAGAATTTCCAACATCGATGTTTTCCAACAAAACCGATAAAACCTGCAACAAAGCCGTTTCCGTTGAATGATGTTGTCTATATCCTGACTGAAACACAGGCAATAAATTGTTCTGGCGTATGTGCGTCAACAGCTCCTTGGCAACAATTCTCTCAATCACCTTTGAAATAAACGAGAGATTGGACACTGGTCTATAGTTGTTTAAATCATTAATGTCCATGCCTGGTCTTTTTAACAGCGGTGTAACAATCGCATGTTTAAGTCTGTTTGGAAAGTTGCCTTGTTTGAAACAAAGGTTAATAAAACTGGTTAAAAACCTAGTAAACAAATTTATATGTTTCTGAAAAATGTGCGTAGGCAAAATATCCAACGAACACGATTTTGATGGAGAACTTAGAACTATTCTTTTAACATCATCTTCAGTGCATACTGGAAAAGTAGAGAACACATTTTCAACTTTGAACTCTGACTGATTGAAGTTTGGATAATCTGCAGTCTTCGTCGATTCTCGAACTTTATCTATTTTATTATTGAAAAACGTTAAAAATTTTTGAGCTGTATGGTCAGTGGCATCTTTTAAACTGCCACTACCACTTTCCTTACACAACAATTTATTAATAATACTCCAAATTTTTTTTGGATTATTTTGATTTTCCTTAACGAGCTCCTTCTAATATAGATTTTTCTTTTGAGTGTATATGAAACTTTTTGCTTTCATGGCCATTACCCAGTTTTTTTTATCTTCTTCCTTCAACGTTTTTCTATATCGTTTTTCCATTTTTCTACAATAAGCCTTCGACCGTCTACATTCAGAATCAAACCAAGGTGCCATCGGATTCTCTTTAACATCAACCATACGATAAGGTGCAACTATTTCAGTGATTTTCGTCATTTCACTTTCAAATAAATTCCATAAATCATCAGTATTTTCACCCTGGCATAATCTACTTAAAGGAGAATCAAGAACCAAAGAAATAAAACGATCATGATTCATGTTTTTCCAAGATCGAACCATCCTTTTTTTTCATTCTTATAACTTGATCAATTGATAAACATGCCTGAACCAAACCATGATCAGAGAAAACTCCCGGAGGCAGAACTCTAATATCGAAAACTGGAAAAGACATAGAAGTGATAATCAGGTCTAACACACCTCCTAATTCATGCGTTGGTTCATTTATTCTATTAACAAGATTAAAATTACCAAAAATCTCACATAATGACACACTGTGAGGATCCATGTGTTTCTCTACATGCACACTAAAATCACCAGCTAAGACAACATTGTTACTAAGCAAGGATATTATCTCTAAAACAGCAACAAGTTCCTGAAAGAATAAAGATGAAATTAAAGCCGATCCTGGTCTATAAACAGCCAATAAAACAATATGAGTTCCATTTATTTTTAATTTAATGGCTAATGCCTCAAAAGTCTTTAACACAGGTAATCTGATGAGTTTCAAATTAAAACATCTTTTAAAATAAATTATTAATCCACCATGAAATGGATCATGAGGTCTGACAAAATCCACAAAATTATAACCTGGTGGCATTGCCCGCCTAACAGCAATTTCATTACTAGACCCATGCCATGTTTCAGTCAAAACTAAGATATCCAAACCATCGCAAATTACCTCATACACTCTATCATATTTCGACAAAATTGACCTAATATTCAAAAGCCCTAGTCCTATTTTAACATTGTTAAGCATTTTACAACCATTGTTTTTCTGACTTTTACCTTTACCTTTTATGACTTTTTGAAACTCACGATCCGCCACTTTCCCACAGGTCCTCTGACCCTGTATAAAAAACCTCCCGTACATGCAGCTTCTCTTGACTTTGCATTAGCAATCAAACTTTTCAATCCACTCCTCTGTTCAGCAGTCAGATCATTGGCAATCCATACCTTACTAAGTTCTTCAGACATTTGCTTAAGTTTGTATGAACTCTTTATCACCAACTCTTTAGCTGAAATGTTATCCATCACTATCAAAATTGGCCTATTTGTTGATTCAACCCTTTTACCCAGTCTTATTATTCTTTTCATATCAGAATCACTCGACAGTTTCTTGATTATTTCCTTGACTCGATCTCTGTCATTATCTCCTTCAGTTACATTAAACACCATGTTTTTTTCTCTCTCTTTTATTTCCTGTGCTTCCTCTAATGTTTTTTGTACTGTTTTTACTTCAACATTAATGCTTTGCATACCTTTTTTAACCTCCTGGCCAACAACACTTGCCCATGTTTTTTGCAATTCACTTTTAAAATGATCAATTTCAACACTTAACTTGGAACCTGGTTCATAAAGCTTTTCTAATTTTGAATCATTATCTTTAATCATATTTTTGATCATGTCCAGTTCATGTTTTAACGAAATATTCGCATCATTAATATGATCCACCTTCAACTTGATTTCATTGTTATTATCATTTACTGTCTTTGTCAATAATCTAATGTTGGATACCGTCTTCAAACAAATATCACAGTACCATTTGAAATTCAACAAAGTACGTATTACCTCAACAACCTCATCATTTACTCCAACACATTTTGCGTGAAAAATATTTTCACATTGAAAACATTGCACACATTGCACACCGTCTTTAGTAACTTTTGCGCACTTTGTTCATTTACTCGCCATTGCAAAATTCCAGATAACAAATAGCTATATAAAACAACCGTACGAACTCACAACAGAAAATAACAAACGTATATATTACCAATACAGTTTAAACCATTTGATTAATTTTCGAAATATTTACTTAATTTTAATATTAATCCTGAAAATAAAAATATATTAATACATCCCCTAATTTTAACTATAAATTAATACCAAAATTAACAATATAACATCGAACAAATCACCAAAATAAGAGAAAAATATAGAGAAATTCAAATGCGGCCAAACCGTTCAAAACCGTTCAACAATATGTATGTATCATATATATATATATATATATTATATATATATATATATATATATATATATATATGTATAGTATATTTCACTCATTCATTCAATGATCCTCTGTAATCCCTTGAGGGACCTTTGAGGCCGATGGTATTCTTCTATCTCTCCAAAATCCTTTTCTTTCCCTCGCCATCTTCATTGAGCCCAATGTTCCAACCCCCGTCCATTCCGTGATATCATCCATCCACTTCCTCACAGGTCTTCCAACTTTTTTCTTCCAGTCCCTCTTTCTCATCAGTACTTTTTTGATCAGTCTGTCGTTTGTCATTCTGCAGATGTGCCCAAAAATACCCAGCTTTCTTTCCTTGACACTTTCATACACAGTTTTTTGTCTTCCAAGTTGTTTTCTTATGGCATCGTTTCTTATCTTTTGTCTCCAACTGATTCCCAGCAACTTTCTATAACAATGCATCTCGAATGCTTCCAGTTTATCTTTGTCTCTTTTCTTCAACGTCCAAGCCTCACATGCATACATCAATGTAGAAAACACACACTCTTCTACGATCTTTAATTTTGTTTTTATAGATACATTACCGTTTTTCAATATTACTTTCAAAGATGCAAACATTCCTCTCGCGATTGCTATTCTTCTATCAATTTCTTTTGAACAATTATTGTCATCAGTTATGAGGCTGCCCAGATATATAAATTGGTTCACTTGTTCGAATGTATAATATAAATATTTATATATATATATGTATAATATATATATTTATATATATATTATACATACTTTATATATATATATATATAGATATATATTATTCGTAAACCATTAGCCTGCCGAGTAAGGTTTAAGATAACACAACTCAATTAATGTAACCAAGAAACTCAAATTGAGGTGTCGCGACCAATAGGTAAGAACAACATCGCGATGTTATAATGTTTAAGAACCTATTCGGTTGCAAGAGGTATTATTGGTAAACCATTACCCGCGTTAGGCCAAATATATATATATATATATAGCCATATATATATATATATAATATATATATATAAATTAATATATATATATTTATATCTTATATAATGTTTTTTTTATAATCAAAATTGTGTATTATTTTAATTTATTACAAAAATGCAAGTAAAATTATGCAATTAATTAGTAATATATGCTATGTATATTATTTTGTATTATTGGATATGCATATATGTTACGTGCCATTAGAAATGCAAACACCTCAGTTATTTCATTTAATTAACAATAAGAATAACTTAAAATTTTTTTCTTTCCACACTAAAAAAACTTAATTGCTGAATTCAAACAAATGCTAGATGAAATAATTCAAATTTAATTAATATTATTAATTTAGAGAGCTTACTTTGTTTCTAATGAATCTCATTTTCAATTGCATTGCAGTCCATGTTGGCCAGATTGGATTGGAAATTTTTATCATATTGTGAAATTTTGTAATAATCTACCAGGATTTTATCGTTGTAACATTTTAACAAAAAGCATCAAAAATATCACAATAAAATAAGAAAATTTATCTAACTGAATTTTTTTGGGTCAGTAAAAATTAAAAAACAACTAATTTAAAAAATTTGGAAAAGAATTAGCAGCCGATGATGCGATAAACACTACAAACAATTAAAACAGAGATAAAACACTAACAGTAATAATTAGATGCCCTATATATACTAATTGTTACATAGGACGAAGCGACATTGTTCTGTCACCACATTGGTTGCACTTAGTATCTTTGTTTTTGAAAAATCCTGTTATAACCCCAAAGAAAAAAATATCGATCATTATTTTGGTTTATATAAAAAATTTTAAAAGAAAAAATTAAATTTTGGCAGCTATAAATAAATAAATTTAAAAATTATGACCTTATGTTTTAATTGTTCTGTTAATAAAATAAATCAATTAAAGATATGGATGTTTTTTTCAACAGAAAAATGTATTTTATTTCGTTCCAACAATTCAATGTTTTTTATTTCAAGTATTGTGTTATTTATTAAAATTCTAATTTAGCAAATAAATATAAATTAATGATTGTTAATATTTAAAATTTTAACAGCTCTTTTCGTTTTAAACGTCACAACCGTAGAGATGTGCAAATAACATAAAAACCGTTAAATCTTACAAATATTTTGAAATTTGAAAAAGGTCATAAATCTCATCATAGATTCATTATCTCATCAATGATTTTCGTTATATGATTAATAAGTAAAAATTAAAAAACTCTTAACCAAAAAGAAAAGTTTAATAGTTTCTGTAGCGTTTCAGTAGCTTATTTGATAAAGATGACGTAATTAAATGTAGAGTAGAGGATTATGTTTGGGTTTGATCCATACAGTAGCAAACTTTTTCAATTTACATAATAAATATTTTGAAATTCGATAAAGCTTACAGCCAATTTAAATCGTTTAAAAATTTCAATTATTTATGAATTAAAACAATATTTTACAAAATAAATATCTATTTATTTTAATGGAATTTAAGATGGAATTGCCATATTGATCTATTTTCAAAAAACACTTTTATTAAAAGTTAAAATAGTAATGAAATCTCCTAGTGATTTTAAATTATGCAAAAAATTTTCATATCAAAAACATGTTTAAATATATTATAAAAAAACAAAACATAAAATAGTCGTCAAATTGACACAATCACAAAACACAAAGCGATCATCAAAACATTGAAATAACTACACAAAGAAGCACAACATAAATGAGAACTATTAAATAGATTATTTTACTGTACATATTTTTATTTTATATCTATCGTTCAATTTCATTTCATCCAACAGTTGTTTAATTTTGATATTTTTAGTTTCCTTCCATTCAAATCATTTTGATCATCATCCGATAATACGTCAAAGTTGTCCATGTATTGGCAGTTGCGGTATAGTACAGATGGGGACACCCATATATCTCGCTTAAGTTTACGGTGTCGCACTAGTTAAACCAATTACCGAACATGTAATAAGTAGGGCAGGCGTTTAACTGTGCAGTGTTGTCCTGATCCGGAGTGGAAAATTTCATCCCGTTCTGGAATTTTGACCCTCCAGCGAACCGTTGGTTCAAAATGTCTAAGTTATCCCCACTGTATCCTGATACGTGTATGGCGTACTTTAATTATTACTGATTATTACAAAATCTATCGGATGTTTTTTAAACGTACGGAGAGAGACGGATCATTAGGTATTGCAATTGCAGTTCATAATAATCATTTGCAATGTTTTGATGCGTGGTTTGCACGCGTATTCATATACGCGGTGTGTTTTTGTGTTGAAACTTCTGAAGCAAGTGCACATGAAAGATTGACCTTCAACCTTTTTAAACATTGTGAGTGCCATATTAATTTTTATATAATAACATTTTTTTTTTATTTCCAGAATTTTATTCGAAAAGAAACAGGATATCATATATACGAAAGCATGTGCTGACCACCTTAACTAGTTGTGCAACAATATGAGGTACAAATATAAACATTTTTACTATATCGAAAAATATAAATACACCCAATAAATCCATTTTTATAACTTAAAGTAAGGAGGTTAAATATTCAATCAGATGTAAAACAATTAAATAAAACACGACAAAATTAAACAAAGAAAGCATCATTGATCTGCATAAGTTTTCTATATATTTTTTAAATTCATTATATCCGGAAAATTTTTTCTTACCTAGTTTCAAGGAATTCCAAAGACGAATTCCTCTTACCGCCCAGTATCTAGCATTTAAATCAGTTCTGCAAGTCATTGATATCAACAAACCTTTTTGCCTAGTGTTTGTTGACACCGTTTCAAATGAGCCTAACATGTTGAACTCAGCATCATATAACACTCTATAAACGAAACACAAGGTTAGATACCTATTAAGCTGTTCAATACTGAGGATACTATTATCGGGATATATTGCCAGTGTATGATCAGAAAAAAAAACAAACCCTAAGGTATCTTTTTTGTACTATTGTCAATGATTTTATTAAATAATCATAAGAAGCTCCCCAAAAAACATTTCCATATAGGAGATATGGATAGATTAGGGAGTAATATAGCATTAACATGATTTTAGTACCTAATTTATTGCGTGATCTATAAATAATGCCAGTAATTTTATATAATTTGCTTACCAACGAATTTATATGCTTATTCCATTTCAAGTCAGACTGGATAATAATTCCCAGAAATTTAGCTGACGAGTTTTTGGATATCACTGAGTCACCTATGTGAATGGTTAGGTCAGAGAAGATATCATTGTTCGTTTTGATTTTAGGGCCAAAGACTAAATAGCAGAATTTTTTCGAATTCAGAACCAACCTGTTTCCAGTGAACCAGTTGGAGAATTTAACCAGTTAGTTATTCATTTCAGAAAATAGTCTTATCGGGTCTTCGTCAGACAAGAATATAGTCGTGTCATCAGCAAATAAAATAGTGGTACACACATTTGATATTAAGAAAAATATCATTTATAAACAGAATAAACAAAAGCGGTCCCAAGATTGAACCCTGGGGAACTCCAGAAATTATTTTCTTGGGCAACGATTCAACACCTTCAATACAGACATATTGACACCGATTGTATAGGTAAGACTTGAACCAGCTCAGTACTATACCTCGAAAACCATACTTAGACAGTTTATACAATAAAATATTGTGGTCAATTAAATCGAATGCCTTGCTTAGATCTATAAAAACGCCTAAGCTAAGCTTCCTTGAATCATAATTATTTATGAGAGTCCCATACAGCATAGCAATAGCCTTCTCAGTTGATGACTTGGGAACGAAGCCAAATTGATTTCCATTAATCATGCTGTGTTTAGATATGTAAGACCACATTCTATCAAACATTAGTTTTTCAAAAATTTTTGAAAATACTGATAGAATCGATATGGGTCTGTAGTTGCCGTATTGATTGCAATCACCACCCTTGAAAATAGGTAGTACCTTTGCCAATTTCAGTCTATTAGGGAACTGGCCAACGAGGATTGATTTGTTGAATAAAGTGGCAATTGAACCAGCTATGGGGTAACTAACAGCAAATCCCAGACAATCTTTATTTCGTGTCACCGCCGACAAATTTGTATCATAACTGACGTAAAAAAAACAGGCATTTGAAATCATTCTGATACTTATTGACGATATAATTGAATGCATTGCATGTAATATTCATCGTCGTAATGTCACTACCGGCAGAACTGAACTGAGAACATTTGGCTGAACATTCCAGCAAAGACCTGATGTTTGTTATGTCTTTGACTGTTTCGATATCGAAACATAGAGATTCATTGGTAGTTGGATTTCTTAGCTGTTCATATTTGTTAGCTACCAACAAGTCAACAGCAAATGAACTCACAAAGACTAAGGAAATTATTATAGAAATTACTATTTCTATTTCAAATTTGAATTTATTCAGAAATTAAAAAAAACTCTTCTATTATAAATTTTATTTTGTCAACCTGTAGATCAAATTGACTAGATATGTATATATGCACATAAAGTCTGTATAAATAGACACGTAGAAAGAGAGAGAGAGAGAGAAAAAGAGAATTGGAATGGAGGAGCATATATGCAATCAATAACTTTTTGTACCCATATAAAATAAAAATTAATGAGTACAAGAAGCTCATTATAAAAAATGTGTGTTTTTGACAAAAACAAAGTACCTAACTCATCTATTGTTAAAAACTGAATTTTTTTATAATTAAAAAATTTGATAAAAAATTGGGTCAGTAATTTGTTTTCACAGAAAATAATTTCGAAGAATGCTGATATTTAAGTTCTTGTTAAGGAAGAATTCTAACAAATTACAATTTCTCATTAATATTTCAGATATCAAAATTTTCCATACCCGACAGATTCAAATATTCTGCTGTTTAATGCAAAACTATAATTGTTAGATTTGTCTCAAACCTGTTAAAATAAATTACACTCCACTTCACTAAGGACCGTTCATTTATTGAAATTTTGAGGCAGTGAGTATTTTATTTAATTTTTAAAACTCCTAATTGTACAAAAGTGAGAAGCTGATAAAATTTTTCATTACAGATGTTACAAACTCAATATTTTAGTTGATAAGTACTGTTGATCGTATACATTTACTGTGTTTTATTGGGTGAAAGATCGTGTCAGAGTAGCATAACTTGATAGAGTAACAACTAGTCACGAATTTATACTCGTTATAAATGTTCAATTTAGATTTAAAAAATTGTTTAAAATAATAAGTTTACTGTAAATTTAAATTTAAAAAATACAATAGAATAAATTATTGTTCTAAATAATGAATTTTATGTATGTTCTTTAGTTTCCAGTGAAATATTATGAAGCAAGAATGTTGTTTTAATTGTTAATTTTAATCATGAGCCTGCAGTAGGTGATGGGAACCCAAATATTGTACCTGCTATCGTAATACAATTCAGGATAGCTGTAGACACCATTCACGTTTTGAGCGTAGCAAGTTCTGAACCAGTTTCCAGAATTGTAGAAACCAATGTTAGCACATCCGAAAAAGAAAGGGGTGTTGTCTTGATCCGGAGTTGAGAATTTCATCCCGTTTTGAGAATGGATTCCTGAATCACGTAACATGTTCAAAATATCCGTGTTGTCACCGCTGTAGCCGGATACGTGGATTGCGTATTTTAGGGCTTCCGAGTCGATCTACATAAAAAAGATGAAAAATTTCGAGAAGTAAAAAAGTACAATTTAAAAAAAATAGACAACATACCCTAAAGCTGTCATATTCATCAGATATCCAATATCCATTAAATAGAACTTCGAATCTCAACCTATAGTTGGCTGAGTTAGTCAGTTGATAGATTTTTTCCAAACCCAACCAGAAATTTGCATTGTATGCTCCAAAACCCGCCTACATTTTTTATAAAATTTTAATATAAAACCTAAACTTAATGCAAATAATGATTAAACTTTTGCATTAAAACTATTTTATTCAACCTTGTAAGTTGCCCAATTTTGAGAAAAACTCTGTGAGCCATCGACTCTTTGCTGCATGACGATCCATCCATTAACAGATAGCACAGTGATCAGGGAAACAAAATTTGGCACATTCAGCGAAATTGTAGAATTCGCTGCTTTAAAATCTGAAAATAAAATTTTAAGACAATTTTTAATTTTAGATGTTTCATATAATTCCTCACAAAATCGGAAACCTAAGGGATTTTGGCAAATCGCTAAAATCCTGTTGCCCGTGATGCAGAAGTAGAGCGCACATGGATTAGATAATCCAAGCAGTTTATTGGAACAATTGTAGAACAAGCCACCTTTGTATGTGAATGGAAAGTTGCATTTGAAACTGCTGATCATTTGGTAGGCACTTTCTTTTGGAGGGAATGTTTAAATTAATTTATAAAAATTATATTTAAAAAGTTTTGAATTGTGTAAATTTGTTCTTGAATGTCTTGTTTTATTTGCCAACAATTTTTAAAAATGTCGAAATTATTCTAAAAAAATTATTAAAAATTTTTGACAAAACGTAAAAGATTTATGAATCATTTTTAGATAATTTAAATATCTATCTGAGTTTGTAAATTGCAAATTATCAGATTTTGAAAATTAATGTCAGATAAATTAATAAAAAAAAAATAATTGAAGTAACCGATAACAGAAGAAGGATCATTAGTGTTAGCTGTGAATTTTTACCAATGTTATTGCATCATTTGAGGATTTCAATTTATTAATAAATTGAAACTAACCTAATAATTTTTTCGCTTCCAAATCCTTGAAGAATAATTTAACAAATTAAAATTTGAAATCAAATAATTTCTTAAATTCACAAATTAAAATTTAAACAAAAAATTTATAAAAATTTTTAACATAAAACTTACTTCGTAAGCTTGACACTTCAACTTTTTTGAAACGATTTTGTAGTTGACAATACACTTGAAATGAAACAATTGGCATTCGTTAACACTATCGGAAAAGTAGTTAAACGCGTTGCATGTCATTGTGTTATGAGTGGGAGAAACATAATGAGAACATTTGGTAGAACATTCAAGCAATGATCGTATGTTGGTTAGTACTGTGGTAGGTTCGGAAGCAAAACACATGGGGTTGTCTTGCTCTCCTATCATTAGATACTTCTTATCGGCTGCAGAAACTAACACGTTGACTGATATAATGCGTATTGCAATTAAAAGTTGAATTGTAGTCGAGCGCATTGCAATGTATGCTCTGTTAAACATTGGTTTTGTCAAACTCTGATTCTTTGGTCAAATGCTTCAAATACTTTCTACGCAAACGCATATTGTTATTCAATTAAAACTTCAAACTCTTATCAACCTCACCACATTTAAATATTAATATATAAATAGTTTTAAATATTTAAATGATTTGAATTATTAAACATCGTTTCATTCCATAGTCTTTTTGACACAAAAGAATCATTTTTTATATTTTGTATGTAAAGGCATTATTTATGGCTAATCAATAATTCATGCATTCTACAGCAACTGAAATATTTATTATATAGCTGTCGTTATGTTTAAAAAATTTTTTACGCGTTTGTAATTATAATTAAATTAAAAATGATTTATTTACTTTTAGGAATGAATAGAAAAATTTCATTGACTGAGGGAGCATCCCTCCCTGGCATAACCTACATTTATATTTTATTTCATTTCCTACTCAGGATGGTAAGCCCTAAACTTAAAAATTAATTTCTTAGTTGGTTTTCGATAATGATAATAATTTTAAACTCATTGAAACACAATTTACTATATTAATTCTTCCACAATCATCTAACATTATAAAAGATAATAAAAATTAGAACTAAAGATTTGATGAAATAAAGTTTTGAAGTGGTAATTAATACTTAGAAATTCAAAAAATTTTCAAAGATTAAATTGATTTTAATATTGGTAATGACGATTTTATTTTCATTATCAGTCAACTCGTTGCATCAGCAGCAGTTGATAAGAAGTATTGGATGATAGGAGAGCCAGACAGCCCCGTGTGTATTCCTTCCGAACCTGCCACACCTACTAACTAAGATGCGATCGTAATTGGAATTTCTACCAAGTGTTCTCATTGTGTCTCTTCAGCCGATAATAGCATCACTAACAATGCATTCAACTACGGGTCCAATAATGCTAGTCATCCAGACTAAAGTTGCAAACTGTTTCATTTCACTTGTGATGTTCATTGCGAGATTGTTCTGAATGAAAGAAACTCATTGTCCGGCATATGAGGTGAACTCTTCAATAAATTTATTCAATTCACTTAACTTATTTTACACTGTTTTAATGAATTTTGGATGAAAGACATTGCAGCCAGACAAAAATAAGGTCATTAAATTTTTTTTTCAATATTCCTTATTAGTGAGGTCGGTTAGTGAAAAATTATTTCACTTCCGGACCCCAGCAAGCCGTTTTGGATATTGATAGATAACATGATTTGCTACTGAAAAATAACGGGACACAAACATTTTGTTCAAAAAAAAATTTTTTTTCACTATTTAAAAAATTAATTAGATTTTATTAAAAATTTTAATTGAACAATAATTTTACACAACATTTAACTTCTTTATAAACATAAAAAATTGGAAAAAGTTATGAGAACTATAGTAAGAAAAATGTAATAGTCGGTAAATAATAAGGTAAGACCAAAAAAAATTATGTACATTTCATATGAATCTAAGGTAAGTACTCTTTAATCATCAAACAATCATCATTAAACAGAAAATTAGTATCAACTTCTGTATTTTCATCATCCGAATATGTATCTAAGTTAATCGAATCATGACTGATTGGCTCTTCACTGCAATCTCCATTACATGCGCAAAGCTTTGTACATCGTAACTCGCCGCGTCTACACTTACAATTTCGGCAAACTTTTTTGCAGGAACATTTCACAAGTTCAGAACAATGCAAAGATACGTCAGGAATTGTAGTCCCCAACAATCCATAAGTTCCATCAGTCAGTCGCTTCCATCCCCATTTTTCTGGATCATACACTGGTGCTAATGCTAACAAACAATTT
>NW_008703854.1:25445-26642 GCF_000326865.2 Helobdella robusta
TTACATGTCTTTTTAGGGCCATGAAATAGTTCCAAATTGTTTTTAGACAATGAATCATAAAAAGATTTTTGACCGAAAATTAAACGTTCTTTTACAAAATTTTCATATTGCTTGATTCCTTTTTGTTCCGCTTGTCTAACGGAGTTCTCTGCAGATTGAGACATTAAAATTTTTTGGTTGTCGATAGTTTGCAAAAGTTGTTCAGAAAATGGATTGCCGTCTTCCTGCATATATTTAACCATTTTTGAAACATGACTAATATATCGAGATTGAAAGCTTGCTGAACATTCATGATGACACCGATTTGGAACTTTATTAGACAAATTGTGCACTGGAATCTGGTCATAATCATGTATCATTCGTGAGATTTCCGGACCGGCCACCATCCATTTAAGAAGAGCATCATTATTATGCAAATTGTTGATAGCTCCACTACATCCTTTTATTAGTTTGTTATTTTGTTCATGCAATTGATCATCGGAAATTGCGGAGAAATCAGCATTAGTTTTTCTACTTGTGAAATGACCTTTCTGGAATGCTTCATAAACTTGCGGGTGTCGCACTGGTAGTTCTTTGAGCCCTTTTATGAAAACAGGAAGCCATCGTGAATAATGAATAAGATCTAAAGCAAACAACCAAGGACAAAGCTCTTCGAGCATTTGGACAAATAAACAGAAATCAGAAGTACGTATGCTACGAACAAAGTTAAGTAATATGCCCTCCAAAATTATGGTCGTCTGCCAAAATAAAAACTGAGCAGATTCTTTGCATCTTCGAGCCACCCATGTTTCCAGAGACTCCACTGCCGTTTTTTGGTTATCTCTATATGCGTTGTTTCTTAGAATGTAAAGTGCTGCAATACTAACTTCATGAGCGTATCTAGTTCTTTTAACATGTGAAGACTTAAGCAACGTTTCACTACGTCCAGAACTTGCGATTTCAGTCTTGAAAAATAATTCGGTCCAACCGCTTCCAGATAACCACTTTCCAATCATATTTTCAATAGCCATCTCAATGTGAAGTCCCCCCATCATTATAATCATTTTATCCTCACCATAAAGATCAGGGTATTTCCACTGAAGTTGCTTAGCAATCGCAAATACTGGTTGATCTGCAGTAATAACAACTGGTTGACCATAATTCACATTATCAATAATAGATGATATAATATTGATTAAATGTCGAACAGTGGCAGGG
>NW_008703854.1:28439-54863 GCF_000326865.2 Helobdella robusta
ACTCAGATTTTTTTTAATTTTTATGTTCAGTTTGTTATCAATTTACTCGTAAAAAACTAAAAAATTAAAGACAAAATGCTTAGCAGTGACAATGTAAGTCTGTAGTAAAGTAAACAGATTGAAGCACACATTTACTTTATTTTCATGTTAATTTCATTTACTTCAGCTCGAATTTTCACAATATTTTTATTTATAATATTTTAATTTTTGATATTTTTAAGTAATAATTAAATTTGTCAACGAATTTAAAAAGTTTGTTTGCGAAATTGAAAATTTTTCGGCGAATATAAAATGTCAATAACTTCGTAACCATGGAAACAACGGTTACAATTTGCAAATCGAAGATAATGAATGTTACTACTCAGTTACTTAAATCGGTGATTTTTTGCGGTTGAAATAAACAATTTACAATGTTCAAATAACTTGTGTCCCGCTTTTTTTTAACATTATATAACATAATTAATCTATATACCAAAGGATATCTTGGGGTCCGGAAGTGAAATATTTATATTATGTGAAGACATTAACCGACCGCACTATATTAAATATTTATAAATTTATAAATTTTTTTATAGATTTATTTTATCTATTTATAATTTATAAATTTTGCAGCTAGTGAAGATAACGACAATCGTACTCTCGGTTAGTTCTAAGACAAATTATAAACAGTATTAGGTCAAAACTAAGTGTTATATGTAGAAATAATTATTGAAATAGCTATAAATATTTTTCCAATGACAATATTCGTAAAGCTGACGTCAACATTTTTACCCTGAGCAGGTCCTGCAACTTTCCACTCACTTTTAACGGTAGATTGTTTTACTTTTCACTCTTTTTCCTATTCACTACTTGGGATTGAATGGCTCGCAAACCAAATTTTATATTTTTCATTCAATGATATTGAAAATAAAATGATTCATTTGTATATAAATATTATATCAAATATTTTTTATTGCTATTTTGATTCTAATTTTCCAAATTAAAAAATTTTTTTATAAATCATTCGCTCCGCTAGTTTACTAGGCACATGAATGTTGGATTTAAAATAAAATAAATTTATGAGAACATGGCAGAGTTTCATATCTCGAATAATTTCATCTATTCAAAATTTTTCAAAAAATAATCGTTTTTTAGAAACATTACAACAAAACTGCTACTGAATAATGCATTTCGATATATAATTTAGCATGTGCTCAAAAATTGAATTAAATAATTAAAGACTTTTTGAAATTAAAATAAAACAGGAATAAAAGAATTTAAATAGTTTAAGAAAATAAACATTTTTCGATATCCAATCAATGTAAAACAAGGTTTTATGTATTGGCAGATAAAATAAATTATGATAACAATGGTGAATGTTATTTTAAGAAATGTCAGAAATCGTTGAATAAAATGCATCCATACATTTGTAACCTACCTTTGACCGAAATGGCAGCAGGTTGGCAGCATTCTTCCGCTTCACAGTGCTTAATTCACACTGTTTCTTCTGAACTAAGCAAGTCAGTCACGCCATCTTCAGCTTTCACACTACTGCAAAACGCATTTGCATCTGACTGCAGAGACTCTGCACTTTTATCTGGATGAGCCAACTTGAATGTCTCGTACAAATCAAAATATAACTATCTTTTATCAGCCATTTGTTTATTTTTTTAAACTGCGTGCATAGAATATCTAACATATTTGAAAATAGAAATGGTAGCAGTAGTGCTCTGCCTAAATTTAAAACATTATCAGACCTGGAACGCTGGAACGTATCGGCACTTCGGCAGCGGCCTAAAGACGTACGCATCAAGTTAACTCAAACCCAAACTCCCCCAGCGTGACATAATTATTGAATGGCCCAAAAGTAAAAATTAAAGTTAAAATTAGAGTTAGTATTAACAAACCGTCAGCATATTGGCCTTCCACAACCGTCTCACAGATGCTCATTTTGCATTGGAAGTAGCACTCTGGTCGATTGTGACGTGCCTCCTCGTCGCGTTGAGACATTGGAATGTAACGTTGAAAACACACTCCTGATTCGCCACTTTGTAACACGGTGCAATCAACGCAACTGATACATCAGTCAGCTTTACATTCAAAATATCTGGCGTTAAAATAATTACAAGTTTTGTTTAAACTTTGCTAAAATATAAATGATTTTTATAAGTTTATTTTTATTGTTGATTACATTAATTGATTGGTTGAATTATTTCATAAATTTGAGATTTCAAAAATCACGGTTGGGTAAAAAATTTCTTGATTCAATTTTAAGTTACGATAACGAAACCGATAAAATAATTGTTCAACTGATTGCAAATTTATTGAGGACAAAAACAAAATTAAATCTGTGCAACCAGATTAAATCGAACCGCATCCACTGGTAGCCAGAACTCTTCGATGCAAAACAGAAAGAAGACCCAATCAAACCCTCCACAACCAAAAAAACTATTGAAAGGGCTTGTTGTCGAACTTTCTTGAACCATTCTCCCAAAAGCAACATTATCGCAGACATGAATCGAATGTTGGCAATATTTTGGAAAATGCTAGTTTGTGTGGAAAATATAACTTGAAAGTAAGGGATCATTTGTTAAATTTGAATGTCTTTTTATTTTTGTATCTTTCGCTTTCAATCTCTCTTTCTCTTCTCTCTCTCTTTCTCTCTCTTCTATCTATCTATCTTTATGTGTATGTTACTGCGTATGTATGTATGTTTTATATATATATATATATATATATATATATATATATATATATATATATTATATAAATATATATGTGCGCAATATTTATAAAATCTACCTAATTTTTAGCTTGTGAAAGTTTACGAATGAATTTTAACAGTAATTTTGTAAGTATAATCCAATTTATTAAAATTAATTAGAGTCACCACTCAATCAACATATCAGAAAAAGACCATCATCAAAAGACACCTCTACCATATTAGCACTCAATAAAACTTTATCATTTACTCAATCCAGTTTTCCTTTTACTTATCTATCACCTCACTAAGTCATTATTTAGTCCGTCAATAAATTATTTTATTAATTTGCCTTTTAATACCATTAAATTATTTTATTTTCAATATTTTTCATGTTTTAACATTATTAGGTTCTGCGTTTTTTATTTATTTATTTATTCATTTATTTTTTCGTTACAATTTTATACTACTGCCTTGCATGCTGTAACATCTTTTGCGTCTGTCAGATCCTGATTTTTTAAAGAATAATAGAAGAAACAAAATGATCGTCGGTGTTCGTGGTGAAGCGTATAGGCCATATTTCGATTTTACTCATATTGGCGCCTATATATAAATAAATATATATACGTGAAGGATGCATGTGTCGTCATCGCCTACGATTGGCCATGTGAAGCAAAGCGAAAACGATACAATAATTTCCGTTACTGAGCACCAGATGTCTGGTACCCGCCCAAGGAGTCGCCCAAAAAGTCCTGGACGCAGACCATACTCGAGTATTTGAAGGCCCTTGGTTTCAAGGATGTATATGCAGAAGATGATAAGAATAAAATAAAGTACAACACATAACGGATAGAGACTATAAACAAGAATTGATTGATTTGTGCGTGTGTCTCAATTAATCTTAATTGTTATAAGAACTTTTAAAGGTTTACAATATTTAATATTGATAATTTAGATATTGATAAACTTAATAACGAACACATGATGATTGTTGAAGAAACAAAGATTTCCATCCGAGCCAACTTGCTTTTTAGGCTGGAAAATATTTGTTCAAATAATGTCCTCTCTATGACATTATTGAAATTAATTATGACAAATAATGTCTTCTTTTGAAGACTGCCGTATTGATTTGCGAAAATATAATTTTGCTATGGACTATAAGGGGTACTTCACATATCACATCTGAGAAGAAGGCGCTTGGCTACGAGTGTATATTTGAGTGTATCCTCAGGCGGGGTGTTTGCACTGTGTTGTCTGCGAGGTAGGTGTATGCAATTTTCCGACGTGTTGTCTTGTTTTGCACTACATCCATGTGTTTCAGTTGTATACGCGTGCGCACATGCAGCATACGATTTGATTATAAAAATTTTTTCCTAATTGGAATTGAATGGTTTTCATTGGTTGCTTAACTTGATTTCAAGCCTGTCACTAACTGTTCACGTACACGTTTTCAAGAGCAAGCACAACTTTGGAAGCTGTAGCTAAAATTAAAAATAGCTTGAAGTTATGCGGACAAAGATAGAAGTTAAAACGCATGTGTATTGTTATTTGCAAGCACATAAATATCAATTAATTACAAATACAAATAGGTAAATATAAATAGATGATGCAGCAATGACTTTATTTAATTAGTTTAAACGCAACGTGCTTAAATAAAAAAACAATTGATTCACGATAAATTATTATTTTGTGTCATGTTTATCGTTTATTTATTTCCTAAAAAGAGTTGTGTTATACAACTTCATATAACTTGTAATCATTTACGTCTGTGCTATGGTCAAACTACATGCGTTGTGTAGTGTAAACAAACACTTTTTTTATTGAAATTTTTTCAAACTCGAGCGTGATCAACGTTGTTTCCTCACGGAGAGTATTTCAGTCAGACAGTAAAAAATTACATTTTTGCATTTAAATTTATTTCATCTGTCGTTCTGTCGAGAAAGGCAATTTGAATTTTCCAATCACGATAAAAATTAAATTATGCCTTGTAAATATTATTGTAACTTTTGACCTTCGTAACTACCAACACAGATGTTATAACTTCAAAGATCTTTATATTTCCAACACCAATGTTGTAGCTTCCAACGAACGTCAAGTGTTCGTTATTCCGTAGGTTCAAGATTTCCTTTGTTGAATGTTTATTCGAATGCCAACAGTAATGGAAGCAATAAACTAATCCAAGTAACTACATAAATCCCATTTACGACTACGTTTCAAACTTCGCTGAAAGCCTGACTGAAAATCTGTCTTTGCGCGATCTTGTATAGAGTACTCTTTACGATCCTTCACAATCCAAAGATTACAAATATAGCAAAGATAACAATAATTAAGATAACAAATAATATAACGCGATTTGATCATTCCAGCGGTTATAACAGTATTTTCAACTACTACTTTCTTATAATATTCGAACTTTCAATTCCAGAGATAAAATGTTAATACTGAGTTTGAAGAGTTTAGAATTTTTTTCGATTGGCAGTTGAAGTTGAAATGAAAAATAAAGATTTAAAGTCCTCGTTGTTCGATTGCTTGTTTGATTTACGTTGTTGTTTTTGTTGTTGTTGTTATTTTCGCTATTAATTGTTACTATCACTCTCACTGCCATCAACATTGTTATTGTTGTTCTTTTCTTTTATAATTTTTGCCATTATTACTGTCACCATTGTTATTGTTATTAATCGACTTGTCGTCTGCAGTCAGTCTTTTCCTTAAAATTCATTTAAATTTATGTGTTTACACAGCAATGTCTATAATAATAATAATAATAAATAATAATACAAATAATAATAATACATAAATAATTCCAAAATGTTACATTTAGTAAATTTACTGATGTTTATTGCGCTTGAGTTTTTTTCAATATAATTTAATGTGCTGTCAATCGTTCAATCGTTCATTCGTTCATTTGTTCATTCATTCATTCATTCATTCATTCATTCATTCATTCATTCATTCATTTCTTCGTTCATTCGTTCATTCATTCATTCATTTATTCGTTCATTCATTCATTCATTTATTCGTTCGTTCTTCCATTCATTCATTCATTCATTCATTCATTCATTCATTCATTCATTCATTCATTCATTCATTCATTCATTCATTCATTCATTCATTCATTCATTCATTCATTCATTTATTCGTTCATTCGTTCATTCATTCATTTATTCGTTCGTTCATTTTTTCATTCATTCATTCATTCGTTCGTTCGTTCGTTCTTCCATTCATTCATTCATTCATTCATTCATTCATTCATTCATTCATTTATTCATTTATTCATTCATTCATTCATTCATTCATTCATTCGTTCGTTCATTCATTCCTTCGTTCGTTCATTCATTCATTTTTCGTTTCATTTGTCCTTTGTTTCACCAAAATAATTAATTGCTCATGCATTTATCTTTCGATTCTTCATTATTTTTTATTGTTCTCCCTTTTTTTTATCATACTTATAACTAACAAATCGACCCTACAATTCATAGCATCAGTGCAAAGCTAGGGAATATTCCAACCTTGTTAATGAAAGATTGCAGCTTCGGCGGTTCAAACTGACGCAGGGCTGTGTGGTTTTTGCATGTTTCTGCACAGCCGTGCAGCACATACACACTGCCCAGTACCCATTGTTGTCACTTGGACAATTAAAACCTTGTTATTGTTATTTCTTTCTGTACTATTATTATTATTATATACTTTTGGCGAAGTCAGTCATGACCTTATTTCAGCTTCTCTAAATTACCATCATATACCACCAGCTGTAAGGGTTCGTTCTTTAACTTTTCTTATTATTATTTCAACCTCGTAACAAGAACAAGTATGTTGTAACAATCTCTCTATTACAAAGTGAAACACTGTTTATAATGCCCAGCAAGTAATAATAATTACAACTGACGTAAAGAGTCAATATCTATAATTAAATTAATTAAACAACGTTATAAGTAAATATCTTTAAATAATTAAATATATAAATATCTATATTTCACAAATCGTCGGTTCACGAATCCACCACTTCAACTTCCGAGACTCCACGATAACTCTCGCGACGACAACAATTCCTGAACTGAAATTCTGAGCCTCTTGACGGGACCTTCCCAGCGCTTTTATAGACGTTTGGCCGCTATCACTCCCATGTTCAGAAATTGCGACAAGTTATTAATAACTCACGCAAACTGAGTTATTAATAATTATTTGTCCTTGAAGAACAGTTCAATATTTTTAACCAACTTTTTTTTAAACGTTTTTTAACTTGAAATCACCACGGCCACGAGATATTAATTACTTGTTTACTGGTTATCCATTTAAATCGTATAGCGCTACACTGAACCCTGACAACCAGCGATAACCAATTTAATAAAATTTATATACACAGATTATTCGATATCGGTCTCTGGATGCAAAAAGCTAACTCCTCTGATCCCGGTCAAGCGTGGTGTACTACAAGGTGATCCTGCGTCACCGTTGCTGTTCAACTTTTGCTTTAATCCACTCATGAAATTGTTAGAGGGCAGGGAATACCAGCAATGCGGTTACATTTGGGGTCCTTCAGCTTATTTAAAATCAAGGGCATGGTTCCAATTTGCTGATGACTCAGCATTTATCATCACTAAGCTCCCAAGGAATAGTGTTGAAGACAGTGAGGGAAAACATCAAATCAGATCAAATAGTTCGCTGGTCAAAGTCTACGGCCACACTGTCAGAGGTTATTTACAAGTTTATTAGGAAAAGTATCATTCAACAACTTCCAACAAACTCCAACCAAGCAAGATGCGGCAAAACGTCTAAACCACAATGTCCACTATGTGACGCTTATCAAACAAACAAGCATGTTTTGTCCAATTGTAGCTCCGTTGCAGCTTTGAAAAGTTATTCAGATCGTCACAACAAAGTTCTCTCAATAGTTTTAGAAAATATTAAAAAATGCGCAAGTTTGGAAGTCTCGTTGTTTGCCGATCTGGAGTGTGAAGATTTTCGTCCAGTATCAACGCTGTTTAAATCTCTGCGTCCTGATATAGCACTGGTCTGCGACGACACGATCGAGATTTTAAAACTAACGATATGCCACGAAACAAATTTTAAAAAATCTAAAGAATACAAAATTGAAAAGTACTCTCAAGCCATTCAACTTAATTTAAAGAGTGAAAACAATAATTTTAAACTTTTAATTAAAACATTTGAAATTTCTACAATGGGTTTTTAAAATACTTTTAATTTATTGCTGGTCAACTTCATTTGGTCGAACGATTTTAGAAACAATTTAATAAAGTCTTTGTTATCATCATCTTACTCAATATATTGCGATAGGAATAATGAATGAACCTTATTTTTATTGGCTATAATCCTCTATTTGTACTCATTTTTGTTGAGTGATGAGCAAATTAGACTAACAGCTTATTAATTTAAATACTTTATTATATTAAACATTATTTTATATCTATCTTTATATTCATTTTGTGATATTTGATAAAATAAAAGCTGTGTTCCCATTATTATTATTATTATTATTATTATTATTATTATCATTATTATTATTATTATATTTATTATTATTATTACTACTATAAACGAGGAACTTTGTGGGACTGTTTGAGGACCTCGCAGCGCATGTATCGAACAAGGCGTGACCCATCGACATGGAAGTAAGCTAATAAGGAGGGCTGCATCTATCGTCGTAATTGCCACATCGTAAGACCTTTAAAACCTTTAAAACCTATAAGACCTTTAAAACCTTTTGGGATGCGGTTTCCAATGAATTGCAGAAGATTGTTGCTTTGTTTGTCCATTCTGTACGGTATATTTTCCAGATTACAAATAGTTTAAAGTTAAATGAAAACTAATAAACAAATAATGAAAATGTTAATAATATAAATAATAATATTAACTCTGATTTTACATTTACATTTTACGTACTAATACTAGCCAACCAAGCCTCCTCTTAACACATTTTGAAGATAATTATGAAAACACAAATTAAGATTAGAAGCAGAAAGCTTTATCAACTGGGTAGTCACCATCAGTGTATATAGTTGAGGTGTCAGGTCATGCTGCTGTTGCACTAACCGACCGGCTTCGAATGCAAGGAAAACCGCCTATTGCATGCGATGTTGTGTGTGCTTGTGTGTGCCTGCGTGTATGTGTGTGTTCATGAAGAGTGATTTATGATTTATATAGCAATACATTAGTGCCTCTAATGTAAGTTCTCACTATATTAATACACCGAATGTGTATGTTTTTGTATATGTGTATGTATGTATGTGTGTGTGTGTGTAAATGTGTGTTAAGAATGTGTGTGTGTGTGAGTGTGTGTATGTATGTTTGTATGTGTTTGCGTGTATGTGTGTGAATGTGTGTATAAATGAGTGTGTATGAATGTGTGTGTATGTGTGTGTATGTGTATATAAATGTGTTTATGTGTGTGTGTATGTGTGTATGTATGTATGTGTATGTGTGTATGTGTATGTATGAATGTTTGTGTGTATGTGTGTGTTTGTGTGTATAAATGTGTGTGTGTATGAATGTGTGTGTGTATGTGTATATGTCTATGTGTGTATATCTGTGTGTATGTTTGTGTGTGTGTGTATGTGAGTGTATGTATTGTGTGTATGCGATTGTGTGTAAGTGTGTGTGTATGAATATGTGTGTGTGTATGTGTGTATGTATGTTTGTATGTCTTTACGATACGATACGATACGATACGATACATTTTATTTGTCTCCAAAACAAAGGAAAAAAGAAGACAAGGATGACCATAAAAAGTTAACAAGTAACCTATCAAGTATAGCCACCTTACACATATCATAATTGAAAAGAAAATAAAATTAATTTCTATAAAAAAAAATTGTATGAGTGTGAATGTGTGTGAATGTGTGTGAATGTGTGTACAAATGTGTGTGTATGAATGTGTGTGTGTGTGTGTGTGTAAATGTGTGTATGTATGTGATGTGTGAATGTATGTGTGAGTATGTGTTTGTGTGTATGTGTATGTATGAATATTTGTGCGTATGTGTGTGTATGTGTGTATAAATGTGTGTGTATCAATGTGTGTGTGTGTATGTGTGTGTATGTGTATCAATGTGTGTATCTATGTGTGTATGTGTATATGTGTTTAATAATAATAATAATAATAATAACTCTATTAACAATGATGTTTGAATGTTTGATTGTTTGGGTTGTGTTTACGAATGTATTGGCGGCTATAATTGGTTTCTAGCTATCATTAAATACATACATACATACATACATACATACATACATACATACATACATACATACATACATACATACATACATACATACATACATACATACATACATACATACATACATACATACATACATACATTCATACATACATACATACATACATACATACATACATACATACATACATACATACATACATACATACATACATACATGCATGCATCACGGGGTGCCACAAGGATCCATACTAGGACCCCTTCTATTTTCTATCTACATAAATGACCTCTGCAATGTTTCGCCCTCAACCAAATGCGTACTGTTCGCAGACGACACCAACCTTCTTTTTACTTCCAACAACCTACCAGATTGCTCTGAACATATCAATCTTGAACTCCAAAAATACTCTAACTGGTTATCCAATAACAAACTAATCATAAATTATTCGAAATGTGCATACATTATTTTTGGCCCAAAAATACTCACCAACCAAGTTCCTAACCTAAACCTATTAGTTAATGGTGTTCCTATAAGCCGCACCCTGTCTACAAAATTTCTTGGAATGACCATCACAGAAAATCTTTCATGGAATTCTCACCTACAAACTACCTCAGACAAAATTAACAAACTCACAGGCATCTTCTACAAAATGAAATATAAACTCTCTCTTTCTGCTCTTCGCACGCTTTATTACACATTCATCTACCCTTATCTAACCTACTGCATCACACTATGGGGAAATAGTCCAAAAAGCCACCTGAATAACCTAATACTTTCCCAAAAAAGATCAATACGTTTAATTTTTAACCTCAAACCCGATTCTCATACTAAACCCTTCTTCCTAGCAAAAAAAATTTTACCAGTTAACTTCATCTGTCTTTACTACTTTGCTTTATTCGTTTTTAAATTTATCAACAATCTTCTCCCACCTCACTTTATCAACTTCTACACATTAAGTAACTCCGTTCAATCTACAACCACTAGACACACCCCTCTCTTCTATATCTACAAAACTCGCCTCAAATTAATCCAGACAAGCATAAAAATAACAGGTCCTAAAATGTGGACAGAACTTGTACCTCCCCATCTAAGAGCCATCATAAACCTACAACATTTCAAGCCAAAATTCCGTGCTTTTTTATTGACACTGGATCTCGACTCCCCCGCCTAATATTAACAAATGATGCGGATGAATGGTCTTTATGAATGGTTAAACATTTATGTGTTTATATATGTACTGAGCGAACATTTACATAGTTGTATGTCTATATATGTATGACACGAACATTTACTTATTTATCTTCAATTATCTTTCTGCTTCAGTTATTTTCCTTATTTTATTTCATTAACTATTCATGTATCTACCTGCGGTGGCCACCACAAGACAAACAGTCTTATTCGGTCTCCGCATATTCAACTTCATAACTTTTATTCACTTATTTGATATGTTGTTGATTATGAATAAAACTTTGAAAATGAAAAAATGAAATGAAAAAATGAAATACATACATACATATATACATACATACATACATACATACATACATACATACATACATACATACATACATACATACATACATACATACATACATACATACATACATACATACATACATACATACATACATACATACATACATACATACATACATACATACATACATACATACATACATACATACATACATACAAATAAATAAACATACATACATACATACATACATACATACATACATACATACATACATACAATAGACAAGTCAGTCTATTGGTTAAAAAATGTACGTTCCAACTACGTAAATTACGTCAAGTCACAAAATCGGTAGGTAGAGATACAATGACTCTATTAGTACATGCTTTTGTCAACTCTAGATTGGATTATTGTAACAGTCTTTTATATGGCATAGCTGATAAACTGTTGTCTAAACTTCAGATGGTTCAGAATCAGGCTGCTAGAATGATATATCGCAAATTAAAATTTGATCATGCATCACCAATTCTAAAGGAGTTGCATTGGCTGCGTGTTAAACAAAGAATCATGTTCAAGTTGGGTGTAATGGTATTTAAAAGTTTAAATGGTCTGGTTCCGAAATATTTAGAAGATAAGTGTATTCGAGTTTCATCTATGTCATCACATGGGCGTCTAAGGTCTGCTGATTCAAACACGCTGTATGTTAGAGATCAGAATCTGAAAACAGCAGATAGAGATTTTGCAGTTGCTGGGCCTATTTTTTGGAACAGCCTACCTATCGAACTACGTATATCCGGGTTATCATTAGCCGAGTTTAGAAAACGTCTAAAGACATACCTATTTGGTAACTCCTAGTGATCTCAACCGATGATGGCTTCGCTTTCAACATGCTTCATACGAGGAGAGCGCTGATGAGAATTCAAACAAAGCAGGATGGCCAAAATAAATTTATATAATTTATATAAAATTTACCTAGTAATCTAGTTTGGCCACCTAAGCAGAAATGTCCTAAGTTAAAACATAAATTTTCAGCAGCGTCATGTTAGTTTGCTTTTGTCTGACGTCACAGATTGCTCAAATTTAGTTGATTGAGTAGGCTTTTAGTATTTGTTGAATGAGGATGCAGTTTGCTTGATAACTATTTGTGGACGAAAATTGCAACTAAATATTCATGCAGGTTATTAAATTTTAAATTATTTGGATTTTAATTGGGTTTTTTCTTTTTTGGTTAAGTTAATGCCCACATCAGGTTGTAACGGTTAATAATTGGTTGTGAGGCTTGTTGATTATTGCGTTGAATTTTTGTACATAACTAGTAACTTGTGTGGATAAATCCTAAAAATCGTCATTTGAACTAGTATTACTTCTTTTTGGTCATCTATTTATTTATTGATTTTGTGTTAAATATATGTGTGTTCTGACATTTAACTGAGTGACAATCAACTTTCTTTCTTTTGTCTTATTTATTTTTTCTTGCACTTATTGTAGGCGCTTTTGAGATTTTATTAAAAAGTGATTTATAAATTTTCATTTAATAATAATAATGCACATATACATATGAAACAAAACGAAACAAAATTTTATTTGCTTCTCAAATTGAAAATTAAAAGAAAAAAAGGTATTTGTTTAAATGGGTTAAGCAAATGCATGGAACAAATGGTATTTTAAAAAACGTCAACTATTGGGTTGTATACGCTGATTTGGAATAAAGACAAAATTTTCCAAAGTACATCAAAAAAACAAGCATGAGACCTGACATGGTGGTGGCATCTGAAAATACGGATTCAGTCATCTTTATTGAACTAATTGTGTTGTACGAAGATAACACGCTCAGTAGCCACGATTTAAAAACTGCAAAGTACAGACAGCTGATTCAAGATTTAAACAGGAAAAGATACAAGACCAGGTTTTACGCTGTTGAAATTGGTGCATAAGGAAGAGTGGGAGCGTCGATGTATACACTTTTCAAAAAGGCGGGACTGTCAAGCGTACAGCATGCATGAAGAAAGTTATTAGTAGCGCAGAGCAAGCTTCGTATTGGTTGTGGCTGAACAGAAATAAAATAGTGTCTGCTAAATTAGCAAGCCATAGCTAGAGTAATACGACTTTGCATTTAAATATAAAGCTAAATTTTGGTATAAATAGCAGATCGACGCCGCTTGAAAATCAACAGTCGTCGAGTAGCGTTTGAGTGATTTAGGATTGTGACCTGGTTTCTCGAGAATGTAATGAGGTTGTTAAGGGCCGAAACATTTGTCGACGGGAATTCCTTCTCTAAAAACTTTTCGATGATTTGGCTCAACTAAGTTTTTACATACATTTTGTGGCTACAGCCAAGGACACTCGTAAAAAGCCAAGTGACGCTAGGAAATACTGGTTACTTCTTGAAGGACAGATGGCAAGTCGGAAAGACTATTAGGATTACATATGGGTTGGCTGCCCAGTGATCTACTCTACTAGCTTTGACAACCAAAAATAAATGCACCCAGAGCTTCAACCGAAAGGAGGAGGAGAATGATGAGCTCAAGACGCTTCAACAGGACATACTACAGCACAAAGATTGAAAGTACATCAAACCAAGATGGGATGTTTGCTATGTCGGAAATCGCAACGCGTGAATCCATCCGGATTTGGTAAGACCGCGAAAAATGCTCACCCGGAGGACGACCACAGTGTAAGCGGTATCCCTGTGACCGACTGCAATATTCCTATTTGGAAACGTGTAAAATTATCTCCAGCTTCTGATAACAATTCATGGTCGAAGCTAGTTGTTAATTTATTTATTGAACTAAAATTCATTAACACCAGTGGTAACGTACAATGTTTCACAAATGTCATCTATAAAAAATGTGTAGCAACCTTTGAGTACAAAGGAAAGGTTAAAAAACCTGCTGTAAAAAAATCAAGGAGACAAAAAAAGATAGGGATCCTAAAAAGGAAAAAAGATCGATTAAGGAACCAACGGAAGATTGCGGCCGTAGATGAACGAGTTGGCGTGGACATACTCTGGAACAAAGTTAGAACAAGATAAGCATGTTTGCGCAAAGCCGAAAGGATTAGTCAAAAAACGTCAAAAGAAGAAAATAAGTCAAAAATTTATTCCAAATCCATATTGTTTTGAGAAAAAGCTGTTTGATCCACCCAAATCCGGCAGTCTAACAGTTTGCAAAGATGATCTGAAAAAACACCCCAAACGAACGTAGGCAATCGAGGAAAACAACTAAAAGAAAATGATCTGATGATTGACAAAAAAAACCCAAAGCATGTTTTTCAACAAAATCCTCCTGCTTTGTGTGAATTGAAAAAGATTTCGAGCAGTCGAAAAACTGTTCTTCGTAAGGAGGTTGTTAAGGGCCGAAGCATTTGTCGACGGCAATTTCTCCTCTGAGGACTTCTCGATGGTTTGGCTCAACTAAGTTCATACATACATACATACTTACATACATACATGCGTACGTACATACATACGTACATTCATGCATACATATACATACTAAATAACATACATATATACATAGCTTGGACATCTATATAATATAGTTTACTATATAGAAGTCTATGATACATACTATACATATATACATACATACAAACAAACAAACATAAATTCATACATTCATACGTACATTCATACGTACACACGTACGTACATATATACATATACATTAATTGTCTTATATCCTTATGTCAATCGAAATTGAAATTTTTATGTTTGTCTTTGGTTAATTTGCCAATTAATTTATTGTTGAGCAGTTTATTAGCTGATTTTATAATCAATGTCTACTGATGAAATAAAGTAAAAACGCAAATATGTAAATAATGTGCATGGATGGCAACGTCTACAAAATTTAATGATGTCATACAAGAGATGGGCATGGGAACGGGAATCACGGAAAGTCCATGGAGTTTCTGTGAGAATTATTGAAACTTAATTTTCGAAAATTGGATTTTATGTTGTTCAGTCAACAACCTAACGTATTGCTAAATAACATGCGACGGTCTACAATGAACGGGTAAAAATTTAATGGCCTATATCAAATATATACGCCTAAGTTATTTTTAGTCAACTAAACAATCAATCAGTCAGTCACGTGTAGCTTGAACATTCCTTCATGCTGTTCAAAAGACAAATCTATATAACCGTATATAACACTGTATGACTATCTATATTCAATAACTCTACATAACTATATATAACTCAATATAACCGTATATAACACTATATGACTATCTATATTCAATAACTCTACATAACTATATATAAATCTATATAAACGTATATATCACTAGATATAATCAATAACTCTACAAAACTATATATAAATCTATATAAACGTATGTATCACTATATAACTGTTCGAGAAGCTGCCGGTCAAAAAAGTGAACCGTATATATCACTATATAACTACATATAATCAATAACACTATATAATTATATATAAATTATATAACTATATATAACTATATATAATCAATAACTCTACATAACTATTTATAATTCTATATGACCGTATATATCACTATATAACTATATATAATTAATAATTCTACATAAATATATATATAAATCTATATAACCGTATATAACACTATAAAGACTATATATATTCAATAACTCTATATAACTATGTAGAAATCTATATAACCGTATATAACACTGTATGACTATCTATATTCAATAACTCTACATAACTATATATAAATCTATATAACCGTATATAACACTATATGACAATCTATTTTCAATAACTCTACATAACTATATATAAATCTATATAAACGTATATATCACTAAACATAATCAATAACTCTACAAAACTATATATAAATCTATATAACCGTACGTATCACTATATAACTATATATAATCAATAACTCTACATAACTATATATAAATCTATATAACCGTATATATCACTATATAACTACATATAATCAATAACTCTACATAACTATATATAAATCTATATAACCGTATATATAACTATATATAATCAATAACTCTACATAACTATATATAAATTTATATAACCGTATATATCACTATATAACTACATATCATCAATAAAACTATATAACTATATATAAATCTATATAACCGTATATAACACTATATGACTATATATATTCAATAACTCTACATAACTATGTACAAATCTATATAACATCTTTATCCACTGCAAAGATACATTTGTATCTATTGCAGTGGTAAATTTATATATATTGCAAATTTATGATTTCATCTACTGCTGACATATATTTGTATCTACCGTAAAAAAATACAAATTTATTCATTGCAGAGACATTTGTAACTATTGCAGAGATTTTTTTTCTGATCTTTGCAGATTTTAAAACTTTTTTTCGGTACACAATAACAGGCTCGTTACGATCACAAATACCATTTTACTGCGGCCTAGGCACATTCAAGTAAACAAGCACCAAACAAACGTGCAAACGGATAAACGAACAAACGAACGAACAAACGAACGAATGAACAGAAAAAAGAAAAAAAAAACAGGCACGCATATTTGTATTTGAAAGAGATTTCTTCAGACCTCAGAATTCAAACAAAAGAGATCGCTCTCAGATCTCTTTTGTTTGAAAAAAGAGATCGCTCTCAGATCTCTTTTGTTTGAATTTTTAACATCAAGATATATAGATTTCTGTCAAACCTCCTTTGTTTGAATCTTTAACGTCAAGATGTGTATTTATTATTATTCTTTAAAAATCAGAATTCGTCAAACGCAGAAACTATTAAAATACAGCATGCAAGGCAATAGTATAAAACGGCAACGAAAAATAAAGGAGAAAAAATGTTTAAACATGAAAAGTATGGAAAATAAAATAAAGTAATTGTTTAAAAAGGCAAAGAAATAAAATAATTTATTAATAGACTAGTTAATGACATAGTAAGTTAAGTATTCGATAAGAAAAAAAATACACAAAATTTCATATATATATATATATATATATATATATATATATATATATATAAGATATATATATATATATATATATATAATATATATATATTATTTAATTATTATTATTTAATGCATTTGTATAGCGCCTAATAAATGAAATCTCACAGGCACTCTCAAAATCCAGTAACAATAAATTAGAGAAATGATTGTCAAAAGTCAACAGTTTATTCACAATGTACAAGTACTGAATGGTTGTTAATGCCGGGGGTGGTGATGGGGATAAGCTCCCATCATCTATCAAATGCTCCCATATGGCAAGCGTCTCAAAGAGCCTCTGACAACCAAGCCCAATTCCTGGCCTTCACGCGGCAGAACTGTTTAAACTAACAGGAGAAGGGGCAAAGGCGAATAACTGGCGCCATAACCAGTTGCTTCGGGCAGGTGAGCTCGTTAGCCTTGGTCGGCTATTTACCTAGGAGAAGGAAAACTCTGACTTCAAACCTCCGCTGCCTTGCGGCATATCTGTTTATGGGAAAGGCTATGGGAGCAAATCCAGACAGAAAACCACAATCCACCACCTGAGTTGCGGTCCAATAATATCAGGTGCCAGTCCAAAGTCCGGATAGAAAGGAATGGTTGACAGGAGCTTGCTACACTTTCGTAAAAACGCTAATAACACGATGGTAGTCCAAAAAAAGTATGCACATACCGGCTCGGATGTCGCCCGGGTGAACAAGGTCCGCGCTGCAGCTTTGGGTACTAGAGGCTGCAGTGTAAAGTATGCTACCGAGTCCCAAAAAGATAGACTGAAGATGGGGTTGACAGTTAGAGTTTGGAATGTCAGGTCATTGTGGCAGACAGGGGCTTACGCGTTGATGGAGAAAGAACTTGAACGATTCAGATATGATGTGGTTGGTCTGTGTGAGATCCGATGGACAGGAGGTGGAGAAATGGAAGGTGGGAAGATATTATGGTCTGGAACAGAGAGGGAGCACGTCTATGGAGTTGGAATGGTTATTGGCGAAAAAGCAAAAAAAGCACTGTTGGAGTACAATCCAGTGAATGAAAGAATGATGTATGCGAGGTTTAAGGGATACCCGAGAGACATTGATGTGGTAGTGGCCTTTGCTCCAACAATGGATCACTCGGATGCAAAAATCGAGGCATTCTACGATCAACTGGAGCAAACATTGAATGTACTGCCAAAGAAAGATGTTAAGATTATCACCGGAGATTGAAACGCAAAGATCGGAAGAGAAAATATTGGTTTTGAAGAAGTCATGGGAAAATACGGTATAGGAAACAAAAATAATAGAGGAGAAAGACTGCTGGAATTTGTAAAGGACCAAAAAATGTATATAACAAATACAAAAACACAAAATACCAAAAAATGGACATGGGAATCACCAGATGGAAAAACAACGAACATGATAGATTTGATTTTGATAGAACAGAAATGGATGAAATTTGTTACTCAGTGCCGTGCTTTTCCAAGTGCAGAGATTGGATCAGATCATCGTCTAGTGTTATGCAACGTCAAGATGAAAATAACGAAGAGACTAAAGTCAGGCAAAAAAATCAAAAGAGTGAAATATAGCACAGAAATGATAAAAGAGAAGTTAAAAGACATCAGAAATGTAATAGAAAACAAATTGGATACAAAAACAAAGTACGATATGAAAACAAGAGTCAATAACTTGGAGAAAGTGCTTAAGACTGCAGCCGAAAAATGCGAAGAAGGGAAAAACATAATAAAACCCTGGATAAGTGATGAAACTTGGAAACTCGTAGAGGAAAGAAGACAGCTGAAAGCAACAAAAAGACAAAACAACGAAAATGAGATGAAATATAAACAACTGTGTTGCAAAATAAAGAAAAGTGCCAGAGCAGATAAAAGAAGATGGATAAATGATAGATGCGAAAGGGTAGAAGCACTAGCTGGACAAAACAAAACAAGAGAGGCGTATCAGCTAGTCAGACAGTTAAAATGAAAACTGAAGAATACGTCAAGGATTATTAAAGACAAGGATGGAAATGTTCTAACTGAAGGCCAACAAATCAAAGATAGATGGTCGGAATATATCAAGGACCTGTTCACAGATAAAAACACGTATACAAAGGAGGTGTTACAGGCTTTAAAAGAAAAGTAGTCAATGAGGAAGAAACGGAAATAACATTGGAGGAAGTAATAAAAGCAATGAAGAAAATGAGGAACAACAAGAGCACAGGGAGAGACGGAATTCCCATAGAGCTGATCAAAGCGGCAGGACCAATTGTATGTAATGAGATTCACAAAATCTGCCAAAAAATCTGAGACAGTGGAAAATGGCCAGAAGATTGGTGTAAATCAATCTTGATCATGTTGCAAAAAAAAGGAGACCTGAAAGACTGCAACAACTACAGATCAATAGCACTGATCCATCATATGTGCAAGATCATGCTGACGATCTTGAAAGAACGATTGGAGAAAGACATAAAGCAGCATTTAGGAGAGGAGCAGGCAGGTTTCAGAAAGGACAGAAGTACAGTCCAGCAAATCTTGATGTTGAGACTATTGTTGGAAGATGCAGGAAGCAGAGGTCAAACAACTTTTCATTGTTTTGTGGATTTTAAGAAGGCGTTTGATTCAGTCTGGCACGAAGGTTTGTGGGCAACTTTGGAAAATATGAGAGTGTCAACAAAAATGGTAAGGGTGCTGAAAGGGCTTTATGAGGAGTCAACAATGGCGGTAAAGGTAGGTACAGAGTTGGGAGAATGGATCAAAGCGAGCATAGGAAGTAGACAAGGAGATCCAATATCACCATTACTGTTCTTAGCACTGTTGGAAAGAGCCTTGGAAAAAATGGAGAATGCAGATATTGAAGGAATCGACATTGGAGGCAGAGTGATAAGGGACCTCAGGTTTGCAGATGATATAGATCTGCTAGCATCTAGTGCAGAGGGTCTACAGAAACTGATCGAGTTGACGTATGATGGTGGAAGTAACCATGGACTACACATCAACAGCAGTAAGACAAAGATAATGATTTCGGAAGCAGGTGGAAACAATGATGAATTCCAGATAGGAGCAGAAAAGCTCGAACAAGTGAAACAATTTATATATCTCGGCAGCCTCATAACTGATGACAATAATTGTTCGAAAAAAATTGATAGAAGAATAGCAATCGCGAGAGGAATGTTTGCATCTTTGAAAGTAATATTGAAAAACGGTAATGTATCTACAAAAACAAAATTAAAGATCGTAGAAGCGTGTGTGTTTTCTACATTGATGTATGTATGTGAGGCTTGGACGTTGAAGAAAAGAGACAAAGACAAACTGGAAGCATTCGAGATGCATTGTTATAGAAAGTTGCTGGGAATCAGTTGGAGACAAAAGATAAGAAACGATGTCATAAGAAAACAACTTGGAAGACAAAAATCTGTGTATGAAAGTGTCAAGGAAAGAAAGCTGGGTATCTTTGGGCACATCTGCAGAATGACAGACGACAGACTGATCAAAAAAGTACTGATGAGAAAGAGGGACTGGAAGAAAAAAGTTGGAAGACCTGTGAGGAAGTGGATGGATGATATAACGGAATGGACGGGGGTTGGAACATTGGGCTCAATGAAGATGGCGAGGGAAAGAAAAGGATTTTGGAGAGATAGAAGAATACCATTGGCCTCAACGGTCCCTTAAGGGATTACAGAGGATCATTGAATGAATGAATGAAACAAGTACATTAAACAAAAATACAATGTATACTTGCATAATATAAAAAAAGCGGGTAAATAAAAAAAATTAAGTCAAACTAACAAATCATAAATTTAAAGTTTGCAAATAAAACATGACACTAGTTCCATATCATCGTTTCACATCAGAACATGTCCTGACATTGACATCGGCATTTCTGGTGCTGGCACTTTTGCTGTTGTTATTGAAAACCCAATTCCTAACCTGAATATAATCAAGAACTTGATCTTTCAACTATTTCCGCATACTTCTCATCTACACACAACCGGAATGACGTAGAAGGGTGGCTAAAAATTTGTCTGACATTGCTGAAGAAGGTAACAATGATGATGGAAATTTTATAACAGTCAGACGTAAGGAAAGAAGAAACATTTTACTATCAACTAATACAAGTCCATGTTGTCATGCAATATCAAAGACCACTGTTGAACCTCATAGGCCTACGCAACATAAAATATCAGCTAGTAAAGTTGTATATCGGAAAAAATTTTTATCACATTGGTAATGTTTCAAAGACTTGTGTATCCAATGTTGTTGACCACCTTGAGTCAATTGATGTTAAAGTTTTGTCTTGCTACCCTGTATTCAAGAGGAGAGATGACAAAGTAAAACTTAATGGAACCTAACAACGTTGTTAGCCGTGACATGACACAAGTTTTTAATAAATATGAATTGCAACAATTACATCGTGTTGATTCAATTTCAAAGAAATTTATAAATGCAAAATGAGCAAACATATTCAACGAAATTTGTATATATATATATATATATATATAATATATTATATTATATATATATATATTAAATATTTTTAAAGGCTGGAAGGGGACCATAATTGTTGCAATTTTTGATTTTACGCGTCATCAGCGCTTATATATGAGCATTTCAAGGTTTTACAATTATCTTTCTGTGTATGCTAGAATAAAAGCACTTCTCATCTATAGAGTATTGTTAAGCTCAATCGTAAACTTTCAAAAGCTAACAGTTCTGTAGATTTTATCAAATATTGCATTATATATTGTTATAATTCTCGCGATGGGTTCAAATCCTCGATTGAATAAAATATTCCAAACAGTTATTAAACTTTATTTACAGAAGAAATCAACTATTATTAGTTATTAAACTTTATTAACAGAAGAAATCAACTAATCGTTTATTTCCAGTAAATTCAAACTAACGCAACAATTAACTTTTAAATCGTTCAAAATCTATCGCTATGACAACGTCAACAAACAAATCAAATATCGCTTTAAATAATTCACCGAATCGCTATTCACGAAATCACAAAATCACGAATATCACTAATCACGAATATCACTAATCACGAATATCACTAATCACGAATATCACTAATCACGAATATCACTAATCACAGATTTCTTGCGACGTGCGCTTATATACTCTTCGCAAGCGTCGTTTCTAGATCCTTCTAGTTCTAGATGGTCCGATTCTAGCATACTCTAGAATGCTCCAGTCACTAGAACATTCCAGAATACGCTAGAATCTAGTGCGTTCGGTAGCACGGTTATAACATTACCCCCTTCTTAGTTCTGTTCGTCCCGAACAGCTTTCGTTCCGGTGTCCGCATGGTACGGAGCCAGTCTATCCAAATGAACGATCTTCATTCTTGCTCTCGGCTTCCGATATTCCTGAATACGGTAGACGACGTCATTCAAGCGGGTGATGACTTGATAAGGTCCTTCCCACCCTCGCTGGAGCTTTGGAGAACGTCCTTTTTTTCGCTGTGGGTTGTACAGCCAAACTAACTCGTCGACAGCAAAACCGCCACTGCTTCCTTTCAAGTCGTATCTGGTTTTGGCCGCCTCCGTGTTTTTCATAATTTTAAGGCGTACGTAACGGTGGATTTGGTTTAATCGCTGTCCACGTATTCTGTTAATGGTTGGTGTGGTTCAGGTAGTACGCCATATTTCACATCAGCTGGAGTTCTTAAGGTAGTCCCAAACAGAACTTTTGATGGCATTTCTCCAGTAGTTGTGTGGTTGCCAATCCCAGAAAACTGCGCGATTCATTTTTATCCTTTGGAGTTGGCCAGTCTTTCACAATTTCTATCTTGCCGGGATCGGCTCGAACTCCATCTGAAGATACCACATGTCCCAAATAGTTAACTTCTTTAGAAAATAACCTGCACTTTTTAACGTTCAGCTTTAAATTTGCCACCCGAAGTCTTGTGAAGATCTCCCGTAAGTTTTCGACGTGTTGATCAAATGTTCTTCCTAGAACAATTATGTCGTCTAAATAGACAAGACAAGTTTTCCAGTTAAGACCTTGCAATACACATTCCATCAGTCGCTCGAATGTAGCTGGAGCATTGCACAATCCAAATGGCATGACGGTGAATTGCCACAACCCCGATCCGATAGAAAACGCTGTCTTTTCGCGATCGTTCTTGTCGATTTCTACTTGCCAGTATCCGCTTTTCAAATCAAGCGTAGAGAACCAACTTGAGCCAGATAGGGTGTCCATGATGTCATCAATCCTCGGTAACGGATAGCTGTCCTTTTTAGTCACATCATTTAACTTCCTATAATCAACGCGAAAACGGGTAGTGCCGTCCTTCTTCTTTACCAAAACAACTGGCGAAATCCAGGGACTTGATGACGGTTCGATGACGCCTTGATTTTGCATTGTCGTTATCATTTCGTTTACTTCTGTTTGTTTTGTTAGAGGAAGACGTCGTGGTACTTGTCGGATCGGTTTCGAATCCTGAGTATCAATTCGGTGAGTTACCAGAGCTGTTTTACCTTGGCACAAGAAAGAAAAGAAGGAGGCGGATTGGTTTTCACAGAATCCAAGGCCTGTTTTCACTGGGCCTGTCAGTCAGTCAGTCGGTCGGCTTTCGCACAACCCTGGCCTGTTTTCACTGGGCCGTCGAGTCTGATCGGCTTTCGCACGACCAAGGGCCTGTTTTCACTGGGCCTGTCTGTTAGTCGGTCGGCTTTCGCACAACCCCGGCCTGTTTTCACTGGGCCGTCAAGTCTGGTTGACTTTCGCACAACCAACACAAAACAACAAGAGTCAGAACAACACTGGAAACAAATTGTGTGACTTTAGTACGCGTGCGAAACTATGCTAATGAGCATAGAGTCTCGTACCAAATCCACTTTTGGGAACTTAAGACGTTTCTGAAACTATGCCAATGAGCATAGGATCACGAGTTAAAACTCTTAGGGACCAGAATAGGCACCGATTATTCGAACCTGCCTAACTAGTCAAACCAGTGCGTATTCTTTTCCACACTCTTCCTCCTCCAGAGATGAGATAAAGAAACTCTATATCAAAGCAAAATTAGATTTTGTTTCGGGTGTTTTTAAACATAAAAATTTCCAAGGTATGTCCAATTAATCAAAAAAACTACTAATTAATTTTTAAAATAATTTGTAATAATTTATGACGTCATCTAAATTGCAAAACAAAAAAATCGTCGTCACCTATCGAGTAAATTAACTTGCACCATGCCCCCTATTGAGTGAATAAATTTTGCGTTGAAAACTTTGAAGTATTTTTAGTCAGTATTATTTCATAATTCTGACAATATATATATATATATATATATATATATATATATATATATATACTATATATATATAATATTGTCTATTATATATATATATATATATATATATATACTATAAAAATTTTTTTAACTAAGCATACACCTCTTCTGAGGTCTTTTCGAGAGAGGCGCCATACAAGTTCTGATACTGATATGTATATGATATGATGTATGTATATCTGTGTGTGTGCATATGTGTTGTGTTTGTGTGTGTGTGTGTGTGTGTGCGTGGTGTGTGTGTAAAATATACTATATATATATATACATTAAACTAAGCATTTTTTTGCAGACACGGCATTTCAAATTTTTGACTGCGTTTTTGACGTCGATTCAATTGTTGAAACATTTAACTGATCCCCAAGTTGGCTGTGGTTTCGTGAATGGCTGACGCAACGACAGAGTTTTTATCAAATTATTTTCAATTTTAATTACATACCTTACGTAGAAAGCAATTATGTATCAATAGTAGTTTCATTACGTGAACTTTTGGTCTGATCATTATAAGTTTCGTTTTAATATCTTTCTAACATATAAGCTTGTAGATGATTGATTTATTAATGACTTCATAGGTTGATAATCGGTAAAATACTCGTTAATTTAGTTAAATTAATTTTATGAGTGATCTTCTCATAACATTAGCAAACTGTTTTGCTAAAAAATTTTAATTCATTTAAAAAGATATTTAAATGAATTATTATCTAACATGACTTCATAAGTCAACAAAGATGTTATCTCAGAACCGTGACAAATAGCACCATATAGACTTAACGTCTTGATTGTTCAGGCATTCGATTGAATTCAATTTATTCATTTTATCATTCATTTTTTCAACAACTATGCAATTTATTCCATTTTTAATATAGTTAATTATTTTTAAACAAGATATAAAATAGGCTATCTTTTAAAAATTACTTAACAGCATGGAAAATCGACATCATCATCCTCATCTTCATCCTCATCATCACCATCATCACCATCATCATCCAACTCTCACGAAACGGATGTTGGTCCTTAAGCGTAGAGGCATAAGAATAACAGGGGGAACAATTTGGGTCCCAAAGGCCAACGCGAATATAAACAGAAGGACCGTGGTGACGATGTATGCGAGAAAGAGTTGGACGCTACTCAGCCCTGTTGTGATGTGTTCAGCTTCTGCTTGGTTCATCGCCATCTTCAGTACATTGACCTTCTTACTTACGACCAGAGGTTAGGTCGAATAATTTAGATGTATACATTTAACTTTAATTTGCTTTATTTGGTAAAATTATCACTCTTCAAAAAATTTTGAATCTTTGATTTTAAAAATATGTCTACGCAATAAAATTTATAGTTTGGATTTAAAATTATATTATTTTTTATTTTTTTTTAGCCTATATTATTGCAGCTCGGACATAAGTAGAACCGCTTACAATGTTACAGATAATTTATCTATATATCTTTTTTTATTATGTTCTTCATATCTTCAACCATTGATTTGAAGCAGCCATATTTGCCACAAAGGCTGTTTATCCTTCTCACACGACGTACACATGTATTTATGTGCACGCGCAAGCACCGCTTCATATACGCTGAGTATATGATAGCCATTGAGATGTTTGAATTAGCGAGTATTCAAACCACTGAGCCAACTCGCCGGCCAACATGCGACAACTTACGTCGTCTACCCATTTACCAACCTACAAAGGATGGACGGCTGGGATAATGACCAACTAAATAAATATAATAAAACTATTTAACTTAACGAATTTTATTTTAAAATTTAGATATGCCCGATGCGTTATCAAAACAAGCATCAAGCATTAGCCTCAACGAGACAGTAGATGGCTCGAGCGGAGCAACAAACACCAACAT
>NW_008703855.1:2516-3554 GCF_000326865.2 Helobdella robusta
TTATTATTATTATTTTTAATACTATTTGTATTTACTTGTGTTTGTGTGTGCGTGTGTGTGTGTCCGTCTGTGTCTGTCTGTGTCTGTTTGTGTGCATGTGTTTTTGTAATTGTGTGTAAAACAAATAAAAAAACAAAAAAAACTCAAAAGAAAGTAAAAATGAAACAGAAAGAGCGAAAGAAAAAAAAATTAAAAAGAAGAAAAAAAAAAGAAAGAAGGATAGAGAGAGGAGAGAGAGAGAGAGAGAGAGAGAGAGAGAGAGAGAGAGAGAGAGAGAGAGAGAGAGGAGAGAAAGAGAGGGGAATTCAAATGAGCGGCCGGAATTCAATCAACTAATGCAGACATACGTTCATATTATTGAGCCATACATAACATAAATTGTTTGGAATCAAGTCCAATTAGAATGAACCTCGTTTCAAATGATTCTTCTGGTAAAAAAGTTGTTGTTTTACATTTTTGTATGTATGTATGAATATACATTCATACATGTATGCATGTATGTATGTATGAATATACATTCATACATGTATGCATGTATGTATGTATGTGTGTGTGTGTGTGTGTGTGTGTGCGTAATACCCCTTTGAAAAAATAACAGTAAAAATTTTGAAAAAAATGTAATACAATAATAACCACAATAATAATTCAACAAAAAATATGAACATAAATAACACATATCGCAAGACTGGACTGAAATAGGAAAAATTTTCTAAGGTTTCTCGTTGGAAACATTTATTGTATGTTTGTATGTATGTATGTATGTATGTATGTATGTATGTATGTATGTATGTATGTATGTATGTATGTATGTATGTATGTATGTATGTATGTATGTATGTATGTATGTATGTATGTATGTATGTATGTATGTATGTATGTATGTATGTATGTATGTATGTATGTATGTATGTATGTATGTATGTATGTATGTATGTATGTATGTATGTATGTATGTATGTATGTATGTATGTATGTATGTATGTATGTATGTATGTATGTATGTATGTATGTATGTATGTATGTATGTATGTATGTATG
>NW_008703856.1:0-1108 GCF_000326865.2 Helobdella robusta
AGATAATGAATTATGAGAGAGAGAGATAATGAATTATGAGAGAGAGAAAGAGAGAGAAAGGGAGAGAGAGAGAGAGATAAAAAGAGAGAGAGAGAGAGTACTTGAATGTTGTTCTTCAAGTTTGAACAGAGTACTATAATAATCATAATTATATATTTCAAGCTCTCAATAATAATAATAATAATAATAACAATAATAAAATTAAAATAATAATAATGATAAGCATGTCTATATGAGTGTGATTTTCTATCGCATTGTTTTGTGAAGAGGTTAAAAGTCTATTACATTAATTGGAAGATAAGGGAAATTTCATTTTGTGTTGTGTTTTATCAGTATCAGTATCGTATCGGTATCGTATCATATCGGTATCGTATCGGTATCGGTATCGTATCGGTATCGTACTGTGTTGTTTAGTATTCAGTTGATTAATACCAGCAAATAAGCATAGAGTCTAATCTAGACATTTCATGGTTTGCAAAGCTAAAAAAGGAAACATATAATTAGAATTATTTACTTTTTCCACACTCACACACGCACACACGCACGCACACAAACACACACACACACACACACACATACAAACTCGCACACGCATACATGAATAATTGATGAAATTTCAAAGAGAAGGTAATTATAAAACAATGTAACAATTTGTACGGAAACTTCTCACTTCAAAGGGGGCGTGCCTTTTCAATAATTGCGCTAGAAAAATCAAACACATGCAGGTAAATACATACACACACATACACACTCACATACACACACATTCACATACATATTATTGAAAAAAACTCATAGATATCTACTCAAATACATTGGACAACACACATTTTCGTTTATCAGATTGGATGTTAATTCATTCCGACATGCACAGATTCATATAAACCTACATTACACACACATCCATATACACACCCACATACACGTACAAAAGCAAGTAAACACACATCCATATACACACCCATATACAAATAAATACACACTCGTGTACAAAATAGATCCCATTCACACGATGCGACATTTAATCTCTAGTCTCGATTGTTATGTCAGACGAAATAAGTGAAAACACGACAAAAATTTGTATGTATGTTTGATTGTTTGTATGTAT
>NW_008703856.1:1768-3534 GCF_000326865.2 Helobdella robusta
CGCAGAAACAAAATATGAATAATTCACCATAGAACTAGCAATCCAATCCTTGCCTCGTTATTCGTACAAGTCATGTTTTCAATGTAAATGTGCTTGAATGTTTGTTTTTGTTTGTTTGTTTGTTTGTTTGTTTGTTTGTAGGTATGTATATGTGTATGTGTGTATGTACGCATCTTCATCTATGCGTCATCTGACTTACAATTTATACAAGGTACTGCATTTTCAACAAAATCGTTCATTTCTTATCCAAATTTAAATACCTATCTATGTAACTTTTTCCCAGCGTTATGTTTGTGTTTGTAATTGCTCATAGGCAATGTCTGCACGGCCAATATACCACACACACATACATAATAAAGTGTTCCACGTACACTCGCTAGAAAAGAAAGAAATATTAAGAGAGAGAGAGAGAGAGAGAGAGAGAGAGAGAGAGAGGGAGAAAGAAAGAGAAAGACAGCGAGTGAAAAAGAGAAACACACACACACACACACACGCACACATGTTGTATGATATGTGACAGAAAGAAGTGTTGTCTAATTGGACGCCCGATCTCTTTTCCCCTCTCTTTCTCTCTGTCTTTCTCTCTTTGTGATTTATTTCATTTATAAATTTTTTACGAACAATAATCATGTTTATGAGTTCAGTTCAGTTCTTTGATTCTCGAGTCGTGTGAATATTTCAGCCCTCTGCGTGTTTGTTTGCAGTGCTGCTTTTTGGCTCTTCGTGATGACGATCATTCTTAATGTTTGTTTATGAGCGCACTGATAAAAAAGATAAGAGAGAGAGAGAGAGAGAGAAAGAGAGAGAGAAAGAGAGAGATAGAGAGAAAGAGAGAAAGAGAGAAAGAGGAAACGATAAATTAAAAAAAGAGAAAGAAAAAGATATTTCTTTTTAACCTCTACACGCGCAAAAAGAAACAATGACATATAGTTAGATGCAAAATGCACCTAAGAATTCAAAACTAACCCTTCAACATAAACATACACACACACACACACACACGCACACACATCCACACACACACACATCTATTTACACATGTATTTACACATGTATACACACACATGTACACACATATAGATGAATTTATAAATGGATGGATGCATGGATATAGGCATCTTCGCCAAGCTAGACTTCTATGCTGTTCACCCCCTATATTACCTCGGCTGGATCCTTCCTTTGATGACATCATCGGTCATGTGATCGACTGATCTTTGCTGTTGTTGTTGATGATGTTATTGTTGCTGATTATAATGTTTTTGTTTTTGTTGATGTTGTTGTTGTTGTTCCTTGCGTCAGTATTATTAATGTTCTCGTCAAGCAAAGATCAACTCCATCATCATCATCACTACCACCATAATCATCATCATCACCACTACCATAATCATCATTTTAAAACACCACCATCATCATCATAATCACCACCACCACCATCAACATCATAATCGTCATCATCATCACAATCGTCATCATCATCACCATCGTCATCATCATCACCATCACCATCATAATCGTCATCATCATTAATACAATCGGACGTCCCGTAGATACGTAGTCGACTTTATTATAAGTGCAGTAATTACAGTAAAAAAAATTTCATTTTATATCTTCTTATCTTAGAGTGATGCTGATGATGAAGATGATGGTAACGATGATAATGATGATGGTAGTGATGATGATGATGATGGCGGTGAAGATGATAATGATAATGATGATGGTGGTGGTGATGACAACAACAAAAACAACATCATCAACAACAACAACAA
>NW_008703857.1:31391-33093 GCF_000326865.2 Helobdella robusta
ACAACCGTGTTAAGTATTTCATCTTATTTTCATTATCGAGATTTTTTCATAGCGATATCAATTGAATGGCGTCGTGGTTGAACAATAGGCGTTACGACTAAATGGTATAACTATAAAAAAGAGCTTAAGAAGCAGACTCTTTGGTCTACGGCCATATCACGTTGAAAACACCGGTTCTCGTCCGATCACTGTAAACATTTAAACTTAAAAGAAACAACTGTGTTAAGTTTTTCATCCTATTTTCATTATCGAGTTTTTTTCAAATTGATATCAACGAATGGCGTCGTGGTTGAACAATAGGCGTTACGATTAAATGGTAAACTATAATGGAGCTTACGAAGCAGACTCTTTCGTCTACGGCCATATCACGTTGAAAACACCGGTTCTCGTCCGATCACCGAAGTTAAGCAACGTCGAGCCCGGTTAGTACTTGGATGGGTGACCGCCTGGGAATACCGGGTGCTGTAGGCTTTTTCTTTTTTCATATAAATTTTATTGTTAATCAACGGTTAGTGTCTGGTTGCTTTCGTAATTCGTGGCCGCCTATTACTTTTGCTAAAAATTTCTTCACTTTTTTCTCGCCGTCTAAATTTTTAAACCAAACGAAACAACCGTGTTAAGTTTTTCATCTAATTTTCATTATCGTGTTTTTATCAAAGCGATATCAATGAATGGCGTCGTGGTTGAACAATAGGCGTTACGATTAAATGGTATAACTATAAATGAGCTTACGAAGCAGACTCTTTCGTCTACGGCCATATCACATTGAAAACACCGGTTCTCGTCCGATCACCGAAGTTAAGCAACGTCGAGCCCGGTTAGTACTTGGATGGGTGACCGCCTGGGAATACCGGGTGCTGTAGGCTTTTTCTTTTTTCATATAAATTTTATTTTTAATCAACTGGTTGCTTTCGTAATTCGTGGCCGCCAATTACATTTGCTAAAAATTTCTTCACTTTTTTCTCGCCGTGTAAATATTTAAACCAAACGAAACAACCGTGTTAAGTTTTTCATCTTTTTTTCATTATCGAGTTTTTTTCAAAGCGATATCAATGAATGGCGTCGTGGTTGAACAATAGGCTGTACGATTAAATGGTAAACAATAATGGAGCTTACGAAACAGACACTTTCGTCTACGGCCATATCACGTTGAAAACACCGGTTATCTTCCAATCACCGAGGTTAAGCAACGTCGAGCCCGGTTAGTACTTGGATGGGTGACAACCTGGGAATACCGGGTGCTGTAGGCTTTTTCTTTTTTTATATATTTTTAATTTTTATTCATCGGTTGGTGTCTGGTTGCATTGGTAATTCGTGGCCGCCGATTACTTTGCTAAAAATTTTTTCACTTTTTTCTCGCCGTGTAAACATTTAAATTAAAAGAAATAACCGTGTTAAGTTTTTCATCTTATTTTCATTATCGAGATTTTTTCATAGCGATATCAATTGAATGGCGTCGTGGTTGAACAATAGGCGTTACGACTAAATGGTATAAATATAAAGAAGAGCTTAAGAAGCAGACTCTTTCGTCTACGGCCATATCACGTTGAAAACACCGGTTCTCGTCCGATCACCGAAGTTACGCAACGTCGAGCCCGGTTAGTACTTGGATGGGTGACCGCCTGGGAATACCGGGTGCTGTAGGCTTTTTCTTTTTTCAAATAAATTTACTTTTTAATCAACGGTTAGTGTCTGGTTGCTT
>NW_008703858.1:0-1212 GCF_000326865.2 Helobdella robusta
ATACACACACAAACACATCCACACACACAAACACACACACATAAATACACACAAACACACACACACATAAATACATTTGTACACTTACATACACACACGTACACACAAGTTTATGAAGCACACGCGCGTAAATGTATTTTAATCATTGTCTTTTCTTGAGATATATTCAAAAGGTGCTTGGCTCATGTTGTAGTTGATTTTGCTCTTGTTGATGTTGTTGATGTTATTGTAATTGTTGCTGTTGTTTCTACTCAGTTTGTTGTTTATTCGTTCATTTATTCACTTATTTAATCATTCATTCATGCATTCATTCATTCATTCATTTCTTCACTATTTTTATAACGAGACACATTGGGATGTTCAATTTCACGAGGTTTGAAAAATCCATCCTAATCGTTTTACAGACGATGACGGAGATGATGATAATGATAAAGATAAAAGTTACAACATTAATAACAACAACAAGCAACAACAACAACAACAACAACAATAGTAACAACAACATTAACAACTACTACTAATAAAACACGTTAGCAGCAACAATCTCAACAAACATCATAAACAGCTGTTCCTGAGATGCGCTGATCTGAAAACATTTTTGTCTATTTTTATTTTTCCTCTTCTTCTTCTTCTTCTCCTTCTTCTCTTCTTCTTTTTTTATTATTGTTATTTTTATTGTTATTTTTATTGTTTAGTAATATATTATTAAGAATATACACGTTCGTATTTATTTAGTTACCTTGTTGTTTCTAATCTGTTTTTAATCTGTAATCCACTTCATTTTAAGTTTTTTTTTATCTAATTCTTGAGCATTTTTTCTTTCATTCATTCATTCATTAATTTTTTTTATTCTTTTTTTTTCTTTTTTTCGTCCTCTCTTTCTCTCTCTTTCTCTCACTCTCTCTTTATCAATGTTTGTTTTAGCTTTTGAAGACGGCTAGTTTAATTAGCGGAAAATTGATTTCTTTAATTATCTCATTCATTCATTCATTTATTTATTCATTCAATCGTTTATTTATCCATCCATCTTTTGATTCATTAATTCATTCGTTTGTTTGTGTATTCATTCCTTCTGAAATTAAAAATTAAATCGGTAATTAGATAATTTTTTCGGAATTTTAATTAGATGATTAATTTTTTCCGTAAGCCTTTGAGTTTTTCTTTAATTTATTTTTTCGACCATTTGTTTGTTTGATTGTTAGTTAGTAGGTT
>NW_008703858.1:1878-3534 GCF_000326865.2 Helobdella robusta
TTGTGTGTGTTGTTTGTTTGTTCGTCAGTTTGTAGTATGTTGGTGTGTGTTGTTTGTTTGTTTGTATGTTGGCGGGTATGTTAATATGCTTCGATTGTATGTATGGATGTTGATGTTATTGCTAGTGTTTGCGGAGTGTTTATGGGAGTGTATATTTTTCGGTGCCCGTTTATAAATTGGGAGTGTATTCTTGTAGAAGTTTGTTAATTTGTTCACAGTTTACTACCCACAATTGTTTCGGCTGTTATACTGGTATTTGTTATACCCGAAATTTTTGAAATTTTATACATTCTTAAACCATTTAAATTCAAAATTTTTATCGACAAATTTAAAAAGAAAATATCTCCACACATACCTTCTCCAGTTCTAAAAGATGGAACCTTAAGACTTGTATGGCTTGGATCATCTGTCATTCATTGATTAGTTGATTGATTGGTTGGTTGATTAACTGATTGATAAGTTAGTTAGTTGGATGGTTGGTTGAATGATTGATTAGTTATTTGATTGAATGACTGGTTGATAAGTAAGTTAGTTAATGCGTTTGTTGGTTGGTTTGCTGGTTGGTTGATTGGTTGATTAACTTAACTATGGCTCGGTTGATTAATTATCATTTAAACACACATGTCCTTACTTTTATTTTATTATAAATTTACCAAAAATTGTAAAAAAAAACAAAAAATGAAAAAAATCGAACTAAATTTTTATCTTTCCAGCACATATGCAATCAGAAACAACAACCGATCGATTTTTTTTATTAAGCTAATAATATTACAGCAAAACATCAATAGCAAACTAAAAAAAACCCAAACCTGAATCACATACATACATACACATCCATACTCACATACATACACATTCACACTCACATAAACATACACACCGACATACACACAGTTTTTGGCTTAATCACATATATAAATATACAAATTCATTAAGAACACAATGCAATTATATTTATTTATGAATAATTATAAAACTATCTATAATAAGGCACATATAGACATATAAAATGTGTCTAAATGTATGTGTTGATGAACTTGCATACGTGTGTGCGCGTATGTTTGTGATGAAAATCAGGTGAAAACACATATACAATACATGCTGTAGAATGTATGTTTGAAGATTTGTGCATACGTGTAATACACATTAAGTATGTACACAAAAAGTACGCATTCATATATGTATATATACATGTGTGTGAATGTGTGTATGTGTATGTGTGTGTGTGAGTATTTATTTTAGTGTATATATAGATGTTTATCGGTATCTAATTATGATTGTGTTGTATGAAAATTGGAATAAATTATTAATTTTCAATTATTCACGTCGACGATGCCCCAATGCCAAATAGCTTTGATTTGGTTTTTAATACACACTGTATATATATAGATAGATCGATACGTTTGTATTTCTTTGTTGCTAGTTTGTCTGCTTTAGTGCCTTTGTATGTTTGTGCGCGCGTGTATGTTTGTATGAGTGTATAGATGGATGTGTGTGTGTGTGTGTGTGTGTGTGCGGTTTTTTATTTGGGTATGTATGTATTTATGTGTGTACGTGTATGTTTATGTTTGTCCTCGTGAGTTCATGTATGATACTATTTCTCTGTGTGTGTGTGTGTGTGTGTGTATACTTTCTGTTTGTGTACGTGTGCGTATG
>NW_008703859.1:0-934 GCF_000326865.2 Helobdella robusta
TGTTGTGGTTGTTGAGTTTTTTGTTGTTGATGCGCTGGCTAGATATCGTAATTTGTCAACGCTTCAGGCAGATCTTCTAACCATGAAAAAAATTCATCTTCGGCCTCCACTCTGTCTTGTTGATGTTGTTGTTGCTCGTGTTGAAGTTGTTGTATTTGAGCTTTTTCGTTTTGTTGTTCGTGTTGTGGTTGTTGAGTTTGTTGTTGTGCTGGCTGGATGCAAAAATTCAATTCGTCGACTTTATCTTTAACTCGATTTCAACGTTTTAAATTATTGATTTAAATAAACATGAGTTGCTTTTTTAAATTGTAGGTCGTTGTAGCTGTTGTAATCTTGATTCTTGCTTTGAATCATCAGTTATTACTTCCATTATATCATCCAGCAAATTACTTGCAGTGCGTGGTTTCTCAATTTTTAGCTTGGTTTGTTGTGTTTGATAGCGGATAAGTGTTTGCTGAAGCCGTGGTTGTTCTTTTTCTGCCTCCACTTTCTGCTGTTGTTGTGGCTGTTGATTTTTTTGTTGCTGTAGTTGAAGTTGTTGTTGCTGTTGTATATGTGCTGGTTTGTGTTGTTGTTGAGTTTGTTGTTGTTGTGAATTTTTTCCTGGCTGGTTATCATAGTTCGTCAACGTTTCCAGCATATTTTCTTTTTTATCCTGCACTCTGCCTTGTTGAAGTTGTTGCTCTGTTGAAGTGTAAGTTGTTGCTCTTGTTTTTGAGCTTGTTCGTTATATTGTTTGTGTTGTGGTTGTTGAATTTGTTGTTGTTGTTCTGGCTGGTTATCATATTTCATCAACTCATCCAGCATATCGTCTAACCAAGAAACATCTTTTTTATCCTCCAATCTGTCTTGTTGAAGTTGTTGCTCTTGTTGAAGTTGTTGTTGTAGATGAAGTTGTTGTTGCGCATGTTTGTTATGTTGTTCGGGTTGTGGC
>NW_008703859.1:2057-3521 GCF_000326865.2 Helobdella robusta
TTGAGTTGCTTTTTCAAATTTTATGACCTCACCAATCCTGAACAAAATTCTTTCAAGAGTGTTGTTCCTTTACAAGTGTTCTTCTTTATTTTGAGACTGCTTCCATCCAATTATTAAAAAAATTATTTAAAATATACTTTTAGTTTCTTCATGATTGAACGAAACTTTTAGAGCCAGGTCCTTGTCCAGTCCGACAGCGCACCTTCAGGTGTGTCAACCTGACATATACCGTGTGTCGATATTAAATAGTGCACATCCGTAAAAATCAAATTTGGCAACTCTCCAAACACATTCAACGAAAATATTTTTTTATTATTATGATTTACTGTTGTATAATATAGAATTCTTGCCTAAATATACTATATAAAATATGAATGTTATTAAATTATACTTTGGCGAGTAAACTTTTAAAAATTAAATTCTTCTTATTATTTTACTAAAAACAGAAAATCAATCAATCAATCAATCTTCGTTTTGCGTCCAGAGACCCGGTTCTCCGAAGAAGGACGTTGTTTTCTTTGCCATCAAATTTTTACGCTAAATTAGACGATCAGTTGTATCCATTTCATTTAAATTTAGAGCCTTCATGTCTTGCTCGATTGTTTGCGACCAGGACTTCTTTGGACGGCCTTAGGGACGTGTGCCAGGTACTTCAACATCTGCAAGAGAAGTTATGGCACTGTTTTCACTTCGTTTGACATGACCAAACCAGCGCAGACGGTGTTGCCGGCATTCGTCCTTTATATCATCTAAACCAGCACGACGCAGGATTTCGGTAGATTTGATGTGGTCCTTCAGACTAATTCGTTGCATCCATCGGAACATTTTCATGTCGGTTCGTGGAAGTTGTTGTTCCAGTTTGGTTGTCATTGGCCATGTTTCTGCACCATATAACAACATCGGACGTATCACCGTTTTATAATGTCTTGATCGTGGTGGTAGTGGGATGTCGCGACGCATCAATATAGAAGCAAGGAGATGCCATTTATTCCAGGCTGCACGTATGCGTGCTCGAACGGCAGCTTCAGCTCTTCAAGAACATCCCCTAGATATTGAAACGATGTGACTTTCTCTACCTTGATGGTTTCAAAAACAGTGCTATTTCAAATTTGTTGTTGTGGATTGATGCAAGCAGGACAAACAAAATTGGACACTTTAGATAAAAACAGAAACAAGTTTTATATCACGTTATATATTAAATGTAGAATGTACGTTGAGTTTCGAGGAAAACAAAGATCATTTATGCTGTCCGAAGCAGGAATGGTGCGTTTGCAGATAAAAAAAAACAAAGATGAGCATGAATTTTTTTATTTAAAAACAGATTGAATAAAAAGTGATATTATAACAAGAGATTTTTAAAAAAATTTGAAAAAATTGCCGAATTAAATGCATTTAAACAATTAAAAATTAAATAATTTATTAAATAAATATGTTCATATACAACTTAGAAAAATATATTTACAA
>NW_008703861.1:0-1570 GCF_000326865.2 Helobdella robusta
TACACACACATACACACAAATACACATACACACACGCACACAAATCAACCAAGCCCCCGACCTATTTTTATGAGCACTCCGTCGACGTTTGACGAAAGTGGCGCTGGCCCTCCGAGCCATGGTGGCCAGGGACAAGGCGTGGGGACGCGCGTCACGTGGCTGGTGGGCCGCCCAAGTCGCCTGGCTTCTGAAATGCGATTCTGCCGCGTGACATCTCCACAGGCACTAAATGACGGAAGGAGAGAGAGATGGAGAAAGTCGGTGAGATGATGGTGAGAGATGGTGAGGCGTGAGAGAGGGAGGGAGAGAGAAAGAAAGAAAGAGAAAGAGAAAAAGAGAGAGAGATGAGAGAAATGAAATACATAAAGACCGAGTAACTGTAAGAGAAGAGGAAGAATTGAAATATAGAGATAATATGGAGAGAGAGAGAGAGAGAGAGAAACAGAAAAAGAAAGAAAAAGATTGAAGAAGAAGGAGGGGCAGAGAGAGAGAGAGAAAGAGAAAGTGAAATTAATTAAAAAAAAGTAAGAATATGCGAACGTGCCAGAGAGAGGTCACTTATATAGGCACTACACTACATGTAAACCACTTTAACTCCAAATTAGTTCGATGTTACGTATTCGACGGCATATTTTTCCCAATCGTAATCACAGTAACGACAACAAATAATAGAAATAATAATAATAACAATAATAATAATAATAATAAAGGTTAAACCGACAAAAACCGTTCATACGTCTAAAGAAGATTAGGTGCAAGCCCCCCAAATCGAGACTAAACATACAATAACGATACTTTACATGATGATACGGTACAATAAAATACCGATACGATGAAGTATCGATAGGATACAATAAAATACCGATTAGATACAGTAAAATACCGATACGATATAACAAAAATACCGAAACGATACATCAAAACACCGATTAGATACAATAAAAATACCGATACGATATAACAAAAGTACCGAAACGATACAACAAAATACCGATACGATACGGTAAAATACCGATTGGATACCTGAATTATTGTGGCAGCTGCTGGTATTTGTCGGTTGAAGTGCTTCTGACGCTGCTTCTGCTGGACTTTCAGGGCAAACCCTGACCCTAAAATACCCTGGTTGTGACGATGATGATGATGATGGCTATGATGGTGATGGCGATGATGATAATGATGATGATGATAATGATGGTGATGATGATGACGATGACGCAGATGATAGTTATGATGACGTATATGAAAGTTGCGATGACGAGTAGCTTCTCTGAGATGACGTCTGGCCGTGAATAAAGAGCTAATGAAAGATAATGACTAACCTCATTTACCCTCTCTACTTGTTTGGTGGTGACGATGACGACAATAAGATGATGACGATGATGACAATAACATGATGATGACAATAAGATGATGATGATGATGACGATGATGGCAATAAGATGATGATGACGATGATATTGATCTTTGAAATAAATTGCAAGCGACATAACGAGGCAGATGTCACANACGATTACTAACGATATTAAGACGGTGCTGCTGGCGACGATGATGATGATGATGATGATGGTAA
>NW_008703861.1:2125-3518 GCF_000326865.2 Helobdella robusta
CCAGAAAGCCGATGTACAGCGTCGTTATTAACTCCTGTGATTGGTCAATATTATTATTATTATTGTTGTTGTTATTATTGTTGTTGTTGTTATTGTTATTATTCTTATTATTATTGTTATAGTTATTGTTGTTGTTATTGCTATTATTGTTATTATTGTTGTTGTTATTATTATTATTGTTATTACTATTACTATTATAATTATTGATATTATTATTACTGGGTAGAAACCTTTTTGTATTGTTAATCATGACTATTTCTCTATTAAATAATTTATTAATTAATTAATTATTGATTTTACGCAACGTTATCACCCTCATCCCTCTCTCCTTCCATCATCACCCTCTCACCTGTCTGTGTATGTAGACGACGGAGCCCAACAGCCGCCAGGTACCCCCCTGCCGGTCCACGTGCAGCATACGTAGGATCTGCAGGAATCTGACCCCCCGTATGGCTGAAGTGGCAAACACCTGACCGTTCGACCCGAACGACAGAACAACCAATGAACCCGTCACTACTACTAGATCTGTGATTGAGTAGACGAATGAATGAGTGAATGAGTGAATGAGTGGATGAGTGGGTGAGTGAATGAATGAATGAATGAATGAATGAATGAATGAATGAATGAATGAATGAATGAATGAATGAATGAATGAATGAATGAATGAATAAATGAATGAATGAGAAGACGTATAAATAAATGAATGAAGAAACGAGCTATTGAACGAAAGAATGATGAACGCCGTGAGGGGTCTGGATCGTTGATGGGAACAAATGGACGACATATTAATTATCGATCGACCGTTCATAAACATATCACACACGAACACACACACACACACACACGTCACATCACACACACACTCAAACACACGCACACACATACATACAAATACATATTTGTTGTGCAAAGCAAAGCAGCCGAACGTACTAAAGATGACAACAACAATAATAAATCAATTATAAATAAGATAATAATAACAATAATAACAATACTAATAACAAAAAATAATAATAACAACAACAAATAATAATAATAACAAACAACAAACAACAACAACAACAACAAACAACAAACAACAGCTTAGAGAGGAGATAGGATCAATACAATAATCTTCATACATACATCAGTTCAAAATGTACATGTATGTGCGTAAGTATGTATGTATGTATGTATGTATGTATGTATGTATGTATGTATGTATGTGTGTGTGTGTGTGTGTGTATGTATGTATGTATGTATGTATGTATGTATGTATGTATGTATGTATGTATGTGTGTATGTATGTTTGTATGTACGTACGTATGTATGTATGTACATACTATAACAGGTTTTTTCTTCATGAATAGACCTGTTATAAATATGTATGTTTATTTATGAATGTATGTATGAA
>NW_008703862.1:0-1054 GCF_000326865.2 Helobdella robusta
GATTCATTCATTCATTCATACGTTTCTCCATTCACTCACTCATTCAATCATTTATAAGTTCATTCATGCATTCACTTGTTCATTCATCGATTCATTCAGTCATTGTTCCTTCAATTAATTAATTCATTCATTCGTTCATTCACCCATTCGTTCATTCATTCACTCATTCTCTCGCATCTTCCGTCCATCATTCATTCATTCATTTGTTTTTCTCTTTGTGTTCTTCATTCATTCATTCATTCCTTCATTCATTCGTTCATTCATTCGTTCATTCATTCGTCGTTCATTCATTCGTTCATTCATTCGTTCATTCATTCGTTCATTCATTCGTTCATTCATTCGTTCATTCATTCGTTCATTCATTCATTCATTCATACGTTTCTCCATTCACTCACTCATTCAATCATTTATAAGTTCATTCATGCATTCACTTGTTCATTCATCGATTCATTCAGTCATTGTTCCTTCAATTAATTAATTCATTCATTCGTTCATTCACCCATTCGTTCATTCATTCACTCATTCTCTCGCATCTTCCGTCCATCATTCATTCATTCATTTGTTTTTCTCTTTGTGTTCTTCATTCATTCATTCATTCCTTCATTCATTCGTTCATTCATTCGTTCATTCATTCGTCGTTCATTCATTCGTTCATTCATTCGTTCATTCATTCGTTCATTCATTCGTTCATTCATTCGTTCATTCATTCGTTCATTCATTCATTCATTCATACGTTTCTCCATTCACTCACTCATTCAATCATTTATAAGTTCATTCATGCATTCACTTGTTCATTCATCGATTCATTCAGTCATTGTTCCTTCAATTAATTAATTCATTCATTCGTTCATTCACCCATTCGTTCATTCATTCACTCATTCTCTCGCATCTTCCGTCCATCATTCATTCATTCATTTGTTTTTCTCTTTGTGTACACAATAAAGGCGGGAATGAGACATTTGATGAAATGGTTCGTGCTTACTCTCCTCGTTATCACCCTTGTTGCTATTATTATTATTATTATTTTTATTTATTATTATAATATTATTGTTAT
>NW_008703862.1:2368-3509 GCF_000326865.2 Helobdella robusta
TGATGTTGTTGTTGATGTTGTTGTTGTTGTTGCTGCTGCTGCTGTTGTTGTTGATGTTGATGTTGTTGTTGCTGCTGCTGCTGTTGTTGTTGTTGTTGATGTTGTTGTTGTTGTTTGTTGTTGTTAATATTGTTGTTGATGCTGTTCTATTGCACTGGTGTCATCTGTCTATCTCTCTTCATTTTTCTTCGACATGCCGACATTTTCAACGTGTTTTTAACGAGCGACTTTATGATCAGAACAGAGAATTAAATGCGAAAAGTGAACGATGGCAATAATAATAATAACAATAATAATAACAATAAAATAAACATCATCGTCATCAACGCAATGCAGCCCATCATCTTCATCATCATTATCATAATTCTCATATCATGATCATCATCACATCATCATCATCATCATCATCATCCTCATCCTCATCATCATCATCATCATCATAACGGACCGTCAACAGTTTCAAATTTAGTTCCCCCTCCTTCACTTTGGTCGTCTTCTCCCTCCACAAAGCAGCTGATATTCATCCCAACCCAGGTGTTCTCGCGACAGACAACCTCTCTGCCAACGGATCTCCCTTTGCATCCTACCTTCAGCGTACCGTTTTCTGATTTTACCAGCCAAGCGTTTTTTGGTGGGCTTGTGATTGTCGGGCAACCGATTGCTGTTGTGATTGGTTGGTTGGTTGGTTGATTGGTTGGTTGGTTGGTTGGTTGTTTAGTTGGTTGGTTGGTTTCCTATTTTTACTATAAATACGATCCCCCTTACTGCTTCTCTGAGCCAACCCTTGACTCTTGGCCAGCCCCATGCGGTGCCCCATTTCGCCCTGCCAAGCCCTACATTGTTGCTGCTACTGCTGCTACCACTAATACCACTGTAATTAATTTTGAAACCAAAGATCCCAAAAAAAGACACAATTTAAATTTTATCTCCTGTGAAAAAAATTGGAAATAAATAAAAGAGTTAATTTAAGTTTTAATCTTCAGTTTTTTGTCTTTCTTTCCTTTTTAGCGCTAAAAGCCAAGCGGTGCGAAAATTAAAGACTGGGGATTGCGTGGGATTTTGAAAAAAAAAATTCACAACACCAACAACTACAACATCAACAACATCAACAACTACAACATCAACATCAACAACATCAGCA
>NW_008703863.1:0-1240 GCF_000326865.2 Helobdella robusta
TTAGTTTTTAATTTAATATTTTAATACTTTATTTATTAAAGAGTTCAAAGTTAGTTTCTGAAGTGTTTCGTATAATGTTGAAGATAAAATTGTTTCTGGAAAGTTTGAAAAGTATTAAAAATATTACATTGTTCTTAATAGTTTGATATTTATTTACAGTTGCTGACGAGTGAACCATTGTTTAGAAAGATCGCTTGCTGTTGTTCCTAAGGAAATTGAAATATCATTGCAATGAAAATAGTTGCTGAAGGGCTTGATGAGAAAATTGTTTCTGAAGAGTTTCAAAGTTAGTTTCTGAAGTGTTTTGTATAATGTTGACGATAAAATTGTTTCTCGAAAGTTTGAAAAATATTAAACTCTATAAAAATTTATAATACTCAATACAACTCTGTTGAACTCTTGAAATATAGTTGTCGAATATGACATTGTTTCTCAAAAGTTTAATATTTACAGTTGCTGACGAACAAACTCGCTCTAACAAACTCGATAAATCCTATAGAACTCTGTATAACTATGAAATTCTATAAAATGTACAATTCCATGAACCCTGTAAAGCCCCTAAGGGTTAGGGTAAAACACTGTGAAGCTGTAAAACTCAATTTTACAGTGTTTTATAGACTTATACAATGTTTTACGTATGACATTGTTTCTCAAAAGTTTGATATTTACAGTTGCTGACGAACAAACTCGCTCTAACAAACTCGATAAATCCTATAGAACTCTGTATAACTCTATGAAATTCTATAAAATGTACATTTCTTTGAACCCTGTAAAGCCCCTTAAAAATTGTTTCTGAAGAGTTTGAAAGATAGTTATTGAAAAGTTTGAGATGTTGCTGAGAAGAAAATTGTTGCTGAAAATATCTAAAGATAGTTGCTGAGTTTGCCATAGACAATCCTTCTTTAAAACGTGTTTACAAATTGTAGTTCACGAATGCTCAGAAAAAAATGCTTCTATGCTCCGAATGTTTCTATAATAAATTAAACTATTATAATAAATTAAATTATTATTAAATTAAAAACTAAATTTAAACTAAACTTAAAAAAAACATAAACGACTAAAACTAGAGCTTTTTAGCCTGTATTTATAGGCTTCATTCCATACATTCTCATTAGCGTATATGCCAAGTCATTAATTAAATAATGAAAAACTATGAATACATATTTTAAGACCTCCTTTTAACGCTGATTGGTTTGAAACGAAAAATCACGCCATAATGCTGTTAGTTTGTAGGATGTAT
>NW_008703863.1:1875-3413 GCF_000326865.2 Helobdella robusta
GGTGGTTTATTTTGCTAGTTTAGTTTGAGCGCAATTGAATTTGGGAAACTGCTCTACATAAATGTATTTTGATTGATTTGATTGATTGATAAAATTACTAATAAAAGATGCATTGTATAATTGTAAACAGGAGAAATCATTGCAAATTAAGTATTAAAAACAGAGTTTTTAAATGTAATCGTAATCTCTTGTAAGTAGTATGGTATGTCCTATCGCTTGTAAAGCTATGGGTATGGTAACAAACTCATTATTCAGATCGTTGCAAATGTTTCGCAATCTTCGTTGATGGTTAATTGTGTGTTGAGATGTTTTTTTCAAGGTTGGTCGACCTTCTTGAAGTTGATTAAATGCATTGATATTCATCGATCTGTCTAACTGGAAAGCTCTCAGTAAGGTCCAAATTGACGGGTTAGAATGGCCCACTAAACTCCTAAAAGAACTGTTCCAGCCTTCGCAAATATTGTTTGTTCGAGCATTCCCACTAACTGTTATTTCATTCATGTTCCAAAGTTCAGGGGGAAATACTGGTGGTGTCCTCCTCAAAAGTATGGTGAGTGGATTATTGCCGGGCACTATTCTTAATTTTCCACGACAATAAAATTCATCAAAATAATTGACAAATTTTCTTATGTCGTCATCATTATTTGGGATGTTATTTAACAAATAAATTATCCCTTCTTCCACATCTTGGATTCGTAGAAAGGCGAGCCCATCGACCATTCCTACAAAGTGTCTTATGTTTTCATTTTGCTTATAAGTCGCACTTAATCCAAGTTCATTAATTTTCCTCCAGGAACTTTGAGTCAGATGAAAAAAAACATGCTTTAATCTGAACGTGGTGACCAAACATGTCTTGAATTCCTCTCCGGGGGGCAATTTCGAAATCAATCATAACATCAGTTGGTTGTAATGTTAATTGATGTCTCTGTGCAACATCCTTCAAAGCTCTGAATAATTCTTCATAGCTTTGTTGAGTTTTGGTTGTCATTAAAACATAAACGCATGTTATGTACAAATCATCTCTCGTTTGGATGCGAATTATGTAAATTTGATGAAAAATCCTTGGGCATAACGAAAAATTTCCATCCATGAACCATCTAAAAAAATTTAAAATAATTATTATATATTGAAAAATAATATTATTATATATTAATATAATATATTATCTAGCAACATATATTTATATCGGTAGTTATATACCTTGAATGAGTTGAAAGAATCGTTAGCTGGTTCAAACATGAATACAAAATCAAACGATTTTCTGAATTTATTCCATTATCGTACATGAGGAACGGCGTGTCACTTGTGCTACTAATTGTTTTAAAATCGTCCGGAATATTCAAATCTGTCGCAGATTCAGGTTCTTTTGGAAAATGTTTTCTTTTTTGATATCTAAGTCTCCTTGTCATGTGGTCTTTTGAAGTTAATTTTCTTTTGACATCTTCATTCATGCTGACCAATTCTGATGCGTATACGTGTGTTGGTTTCGACGTTGACACTAAACATGCAGCTTGTTTCATCCTGTTGATTACTTTGAG
>NW_008703863.1:3463-4376 GCF_000326865.2 Helobdella robusta
ATACATACACACACACATACATACACACACACATACATACACACACACATACATACACACACACATACATACACACACACATACATACACACACACATACATACACACACACATACATACACACACACATACATACACACACACATACACACATACATACATACATATATTCGTTGTTTTGTTTGCTTGATGTTTTATTCTCTTTTTCTTACTTTTTTCTTCGTAATTGTACAAATAGGTAGGATTAATTCGTAAGTTGAGCTAATTGAACATAGGTAGGTGAGTTAATTTAGTGAACATAGGTAAGTTAGGGACTCTATTCTTTCTTTCTTACGTTCTGGGTTATTTGTATTGTATTTTGTTCAACACAACATCAACAACAGCAATCAAACAACAATCAACACAATATTATTTTCGTTATATTTTAGCTAAGTTGTATATTATTTCTAGACCTTCGTTACTTATTATTTCTAGACTGTCGTTTTATTATTAACCCCCTCATGAACGGCTGCCTTGACGTGGCGAGGGGGCTTCTCACTAAATGCCGTTCAAGTTTGTGCTTTTCCTTCTTCACTTGTTTGTTTTCATAAAAATGCGATTCTCTTTCATTTTCTCAAATACTCTCAAACATGGGTTATAATTAGCATACAAACATACAACAATACCTAGCAAACATGATACATACATGATGCAAACATATTACATACATGATACTAACATTATACAAACATTAAACAAACATTAAACAAACATTATACAAACATTATAGTACTACATGAATCTCTTTACAAACTACCAGCTTAATTTTCTGTATCAGCGCCACACTCCTAAAAATCAAACTATAGTGCGAGCTCGGTAATTCATGATATCTCGAAAATTACTGAACAGAATCGGAACGACTTTTTATGACAGT
>NW_008703863.1:5223-7621 GCF_000326865.2 Helobdella robusta
TTTATCTCTGATAAATTCGTGTATATGTGTAAAAATGAATGTTTGATAGTTTGATCTTTAATTGTAATTCTTTTTTACACACTCAAAAAATACTGAACTAATTACTAGTACTGTATGGGCAAAACTTTACATTAGTGCCTCAATGCAAACAAAATATTGAGACAGTGATGTAAATGGAGGGTATTGAATACTAGGTGTAAAAGTAAATTTATGTTAATAATGCTAAACGGCTAAATAAATGAATTAGAGTGAATTTATATTAATAACGCTAAATAAACAAATTGTTCTTTATGTTTAACTTTTTTTTATTAATTATTGTTTTAGATAAATATATAAACTAAATTAGAATTTTTTATTTCAAAAATGTAATGTTAGGACATAACTTTTCAAAATTGATTGGCTTATTTAAAATTGAATATGATAAAATTGTAAAACTCTTCTGAACGAAGTCTACTTGCTAAGCATGGCTTGAAAAAATATAATTTTAAACATTGTGGAAGCATATGATAAAATAAGATCTTACTACCTAAACGCTTTTATTCAAATATTGTCAGTTAATTTTAGTGCCCACGTGTCACGTATACATTAATGCCTACGTGGTGAATTGTGTTTTTAAATGCTTGCAAAAAATGCATGGAACTTTATTTCAATACCTACTAGTTAATTTACATGCTAAAACACATTCAAATAACTGCATGGAAGTTTATTTTAATGCCTACCGTACAAAAGCATGCAACAATATGCATTTACTTTAATGCCTACAATGTATATAAACTTCTCCCTAAAAAAGCATACAGAAATTGCGGTTTTAAACCTACAAAGTTATTAAATAATTGAGACAGTTAAAAATATGTTTTAATTATATATTTTTAAAACTTATTTTCAGTATTTCATTTCAAATCATCAATATTTTTATAAATTTAATAATAATTAAAAGTACTAATATACATGTTAAAATACGTGCAAATAAAGGCATGGAAGTTTATTTTAATGCCTACATGTTAAGTTTTATAACAACAACACACGTTTAGACGACATTTTCCCCGAGATCGGGGGTTGCCGTTTGGCTACCTATGATGAAACCATTGTCACTTCTGTCATCATAAGTAATTTATTTGGCTAATTTTTACGCAGGATGCCTTTCCTTACGCAACCACAGTTATAAGCAGTGGGCCTAACCTTTGATGATCCAACATCACTCACAAGGCAGTGAGGGTCAGTTTAATGTCATAACCAGGACAGCTACATGTTAAGTTGAATTTTAACTTATAAAACTACATGTTAAGTTTTATAAGTTAAAATTCATGCAAATATATGCTTAAAAGTTTATTTTAATGCCTCGTTAAGTTTTATATGTTAAAATTTGTGCAAATAAATGCATGAAAGTTTATTTTAATGCCAACTGCACATAACCATGCAAGCATGTGAGTTCACTTTAATGCCTACAATGTTAAAACTTTCTCTTTAAAAGCATACAAAAATTACGATTTTAACGCTACAAAGTTATTAAATAATTGGTGACTGTTAAAAAGATGTTTTATTTTTACTATATTTACAAATTATTTCCAGTTTTTCACTTTAAATCATAAATAATTTTATAAATCTAATAATTAATAGTCTTAACATCAATTCACTTTTAAACATATTTACGCTTTAACCTACTCTCACTTCCACTTATTATCTCCAATTTCGTTTGCACTGAGGCGCTAATGTAAAGTTTTGCCCATGTATGTATAATTGTATACACACAGGTTTTTTTTTTATAAGGGTATGGTTTTAATTTATAATACTTCAACTTTAAAAAGGGTCAGCTTGTTGGGGAAACAATTTTTTTGTAGGTTTTAGAGCTGGAATTTGTCTGAGATTTTTGGGTATGGCAAAGTACAAGGAAATGACTTCCATTAGAAACTAATAATACTTGGATAAATCAATCAATCAATTAGTCAATTAGTTTCTAAAGTGCCATTCCACAATGTTCAACAGTGCTTCTCGATGAATTTCACAAACAGTCAATCAGATGGGTCTTGAGATCTGCTTTTAAATATGGAAGTGATGAAGAAGTGATTAGAACAGAAGGTAGAGAGTTCCAGAGAAAAGGATCAGAAATAGCAAACGCAGATTAAGCATAAGATAAGAATGTCTTTTAACAGGAAATAAGAAGTGAGAACGAGAAGCTTACCTTTCAAAACTGGGTTGTTTTTTGAGAGGGGAAGGTGGAATTTTTTTAAGTTGAGGTTGAAAAATTAAACTACCAATTTAGCATTTTATTAGCTGCAAATTTGATAGAATTATTGTTTTCTTGTATTGTAGATAACATTTACTTACATGTTTAAAATTTGCTTCACCCTCAAAAATGTTAGCTAAATGTGTGAGGAGGTGCAATTTTTACATAAAAATT
>NW_008703863.1:8063-16965 GCF_000326865.2 Helobdella robusta
AGAATTGCAGCACAGCAAAGGATTGTTTGAAAATGAAATCTTATTTAGCGACAGTGTATTAGTTTTATAAAAGATTATTTTTTATAACAAAATGAAAAGGAAAATGTTCATTTAAGTAATGCATAATGAAAAAAATGATTCGTCAATTGGCAGAATATTTTTGGTGACAGTCACGTGATCTAAATTAAATCTCTGTTGGATTTGCAACAAAATTTCCAGTTCGTTCTGCACGAAAGTTTACACTACTTGCTCAAATGAGATTTAAATTTAATATAAGAACACACAGACTTTAATGACTTGAAAAATGTAAAGCCACAAAAAATGTTATTCTTGGAAAAAGAGTTGACCTTTGTTGTTAGACTTATGAGCGAGTGGACTAGCATCATTTTTAATTTTCTCAATCCAGAATGTTTCCCTGCTTTGCATAACAAAAAGAAATGCAGGTTGATTAGTCAGAAATAGTTTTAAATAAAAATTAGAAACTAGAAAAACAAAGAAAGGCTAGTGATGAATATTTTAATCTCTGTATAAAAATTTTTTCCAAAAATTCTGGAGGAATTGAGTTTAAGCAAGGAACGTCAGTGATAGGTAGAAAATGACAATAAAAATTTGCTTCACTTGATTTAGATTTCTCAATTATAAGTACAATTATTTTATTGATAATGTTACAATAATTATTTCAGTTTCAGGTAATATATAATACATGTGAAGGAAAGAAAATTGTTCCAGAAATGCTAAATGAAATTTTTTATTTATTCAATTCAATAACTATACATTAATTGAGAATTTCTGCTATTTATTCTTTAGCACTTTCAAGGTTAGGAGTCTGCAATACTTTTCTACTATTTTATAGCTGCAGTCAGTTGTTTACACGCTAGTATAATTTCTTCTCTTATAATTCGGACATTTGATCAGCATTCCTGGTTTGATTCCCCAGTTTAGCATTCATTTTAGTTTTTCAGCTTTTTTGAAATAACTTGCAATTATCCAATGCTTTAAACTAATTCTAGTTAGGAACTCTTACGTGTTCAGTATTTTTTCAATTCAAATGGCTGGTGAAAAATTACTTACTCCAATTAGTAACTAAAAATGTTGATTTCTTATTACTATTTATATCCTACATTTTAAGTTAGTAAACCAATAATCTCAATTATTAATTTTTTCGAAATGCCAGTTCAATCAGGGTTATTCAATTTATTAGTTTTACATTAACTATATTTTAATTTTTACAGCTTTGGTTGGTCTTGATATGCTGACAATAATTTTTTATTTACTCATCAATCACTGAGATGTATATTTATATGAATTTAGATAGTAGGCTAGGTTCATTAACGTTACACCTATAATTTAATTTAAATTTCACTCTTTGTAGCTTTAAATTCTTTAAAATTTGCTTTCTCTAATTTTTCACAAGTTAATTGTTCTTGTAAAATGAATCCAAGAAAAAAATTTTTCACATCATTAGATTTTTTATCTACATCTTCGTCTGGTGTTTTTATAATCTTCACGTTAATAATCTTTTGAGTATTAAACTGCAAGGATATGCACAACTAATTTTATGATTTGCCAAGTTGTTGAACGCTGTTATATAGAAAGGATTTTGAACTTCTTATTTGGTCATTCAATCTACGATTTTGTTCACATAAATTAAATTTGAAAAAAGGCATTTTTTCAAATAAGGATTTTAATTTGTATTTATAAAAATATAATATAAGACAAATTGAGAAAATTTGTTAATGAGTTTTTATTAATTTTTCTTATTTTCCTCGGGTAACAATTTACAAAGCAGCAGTTTAAATTTTTACGTTCAACACCCCTGAAATTAAATTAAATATTTTATAATTTTTGGGTTCATTTGAAGATAGTTACAAAGATTCTAGTCTTCAATCACTTGTGTACATGCGCTTAAGTTGTCGAGCTGAGAAGTGATGTTTGACTTGGAAATGATTGTATAGAGGCAAGTACCATCGGCGTTGGGATGACTAAAAATGTCAATTCTAGAGATAATATTTAAGTTGGAAGTGTGACATCTGTTGTGAAATAAAAGAGGCCAGCAAGTCACAGAGAGTGGGAACCTTGTTAAATGTACTGACAACAATCAGATAGGTATGATCCGAACCAGGTGAGGGCACGGCCCCTTATGCCAAAATCATACACTAATCAAATAAGCAATGTTTTTTGGTAGATAAATCCAAGCTTAAAAGTGCAGCACAATTTTAAGTTCCGCAGATGTCGGTCTTATTATGATGACCATGGTTTAATGTTTATGTAATGTTAATGGCCTATACAAACTTGGGCAGTTTTTAACAGATTAAGACAGGTGCTTGATGCAATAAGAGAAGATTGGCGAGTTTTACATAGATGAGGGCAAAAAGTTGTCTAGTGACGATCGACGGGGGTGGCTTGCTCAGTGAGATGTTGAAAAAGATGAGACTTGATATTATTTTCATATTATTTTTGTGTTGCATATTGCACGTATCAGAATTTGAATTTTGTAGTATACAAAGTATAAAATTTTTTTAAACCCCACCAAGCAAAAACCTGACTTCGCCTATGACCTGATTCAAATAATTCAAGTGTTTTTTTTTATTTCAGATTTAAATTTAAAAGGATCAAAGTAAAATGAATCCTATCAAATTTTTTGAAATTTGTTGCACTGGTCATATTTTTCAATCATTCCCAAATGAAGATACAAAGGTTTTAAGAATTGTATCCGATTTATTAGGAGGTTTTTATACTTTATTATAATTTTTCAGTAATAAGCTCCTAAACATTAGAATCACTTAGACTAGTCTCTTCTTCAGCCTTATAAATGTTTTTGCCAAATCACTTTCCTTTTTTCGTTTTTATATTTTCTGAGGATCAGTTGGTTTATCGATTGATAAAGTTTTACTGGTAGATATTCAAATCAAATATTGTTGAAAAGGTTTGATAAAATGTTTAAAATGTCAATTTTATTTGATAGGGTTAGGGTTAGTCTTCTTACAATTTTCAAGGAATTAATGATACTTGATGTTTTTAGCCTGTTTGTTATTTATAGACACTATTTTACCTGTAAAAGTGTAAATTCATTATGCTATCTTTTATTTCAGAATTATTTTTCTCCTGATATGAATATCAAATTCTTAAACTTAATCCTTCTAAATTTGAATTAATTTGTTTTAATAGTTTTGCTAGAAGTTCTTACTTTCATCTACATAGAATAAAAAATCTTTTTTTTCTCTTGATGATCCTGCTCTTCTTGTTGTTACTTCTTTAGTTTTATCTAGGATTAATTATTGTAACTCGCTCTACCATGGCCTTCCTGATTCTACTCTATCCTTTAAGTAAAGCTGTTGACTCTGCTGCTCTTCTAGTTGCTCGTGCCAATTTCTTTTCTTATATATCTCCATATCTTGTTTTCTTGCACTGGCTACCTATAAAATATAGAATAAATTTTAAAATTTGCACATTTATGTGTAAGTTTCAATCCAAATTATTTCCTAAGTACTTATCAGACTTAATTGAGCCTAACTAAACGCCCCGGTTTTCGACCGCCTTCTTGTTCTCACTTTTTCTTAACTTGTGTTAAACACTCTTGCTAAATCTGTTTTTGCTTTTTCTGGCCCTTTCCTCTGGATCTCAACTCTCTATCTCCTTCTCTGACTTTTCCTCCATCACTTACGAAATTCAGAGCCGATCTCAAGACCCATCTGTTTGCAAAATTCATTGAGAGCGCTCTTGAACATCGCGGAAACAGTGCTTTATAAACTAATTAATTGATTGATTGAAAAAATTTCAAAGCTTTTCAAATTTTGGCTCCCCCGTCAACGTTGTTTAGATTTGCCACGGCATCTTCATTATTTGTTTAAAACTCTGATTAGGACTAGCCTCAGTATATTATAAAACTTAAATTTTTTTTCTCTGCTGATAACGAAACAATCAAAATTTAAAAATTCACAGTTTTTAATTTTGTAAAGACCTAGGCTTGTTGAAACGTAATTCTTGATGGGTTTGTACAATTTAGCTCGCATATTTAGATATGGAAATTTAAATACAAGTTTATATTTATTTTTCAATTCTTCCAGTTTAAAAGTTAGTTCATTCATGGTTTTTAGTGTCGTTAATTGATGCCCATGGCAGTCTAGTCTGAGCTTAAATTAATTCTAAAATGTTATATTAGCGTTAAGGTAGGAAGTTTAAATTACTAATTTTACAAAGGCAACATTCATTGCTCGAGGCTCTCCATAAAAGATGTCAGGGCTTGAGGGTTAAAGTTTTTGATGGTGACAAGAAAAGGGGTAATAAAAGCTTGTGTGACATCCAGTTTAGAACTTTTTCAATTACTGTTATGCATTAATAAAAGTTTTGTTAACATGTTTTGTCAGAAAGTTTATAAAATTTTTTTATTACCCATCAAAGAAATTTGCTTCTGTGGTGCATTACTTTTTGCTCCTCATTTTATTCACGAAAATATATAATTGTTTCATATTGTTATTAGTAATGTTGATAAAAATTAGTTTCAACATTTTAAGTTGTCAACAACTTAGTTTTTATTAACTTTTTCGAAATGTACCAATGTTTTAATATTTTTAAATATTATTAAAATTGGAACTTTTTGATTTTTCAAATGTTGAATTATCATTTGCACCATAAAATTAAGAATAACGTTTTGAAAATTATCTTCATTTGTAATCTCAAAAAGTAAATTAATTTGCATAATCAAATTTTTTATCCTGAACCAGGTTTAAAGAATGTTTTGAATAAAGACCTGTCGCAAAATATCGCTTGATTGAAGACGACAGTAAAGTTCAACTAATCGTGAAAAATATTCACCCAAATGATACGAGATTGTAAGTCTTAGAGGAAAATTCCTTCTAGTCATCGTGCTAAGTGGGTTTGGTAAGGTTAGGGTGGCTTAGCTCAATACTGTTCCAACTCAAATCTCTGGCAAAACTCGACTTTTATCATAGCTTTATCTAAGCCTATTAATATTTCTGCTAATTTTGTTTATTTTTTCATCACTTTCTTTTTAAATTTTTTCGTTACTCTTTTGATTACTGAAATAAATTTTGTAATTCTATGTTCTATTTTGGCATTTCTTTTTGGACCAAATTTGGGTCTTGAGCCGGATTTTTGTCACCTAAGTTAAAAATCAATCTTCGTTTAGCGTTCAGAGACTCAGTTCCCCGAGGTAGAACGTTAGGTGTATATATATATTTATGTATATATTTATTATTTATGTTTGCATCTGTATTTTCTCTACCAACTGACTCGTCTCTTTCTATCTAAAAGATGTTGATCTTTGATCTCTTACTGAAAATACTATATAACATCATCATCTTAAAATATGTGTTCTGTTCTATTTAAACTTTTTCATAAAAAAACTTTATCTTTTTCTGCATTTAGACAGTGTAAAATATTTAGAAGACTATCACTTTCATTTTATTTCTCTAAACTTGTTTCTAAATTTTTTTCTCTGTATACTCTTATTACATTATTTGAAGCTACTATGATTATTATTTTTGTGTCATCAACAACTTATTCCCTAGGTCTACTTTCTTCTAATTAACTTAACGGATTTTCTTCAATATTTTGTCCTAATGTTCTCAAACTTTTTAATTTATCTTTCTTTCTCTAAATTTTCTAAATTTGCTACTTTTATAAGAAATCTATCGTTATACCTATCCTGAAAAACTAATTTTTAAATCCTGCATTCCTCTTACCTATCTATAGAATAGTTTTATCAGCTGCTCAATATTTTAATTGATGATTACTTGTGTATGTGTGTTATCTCTCTCTCTCTCTCTCTCTCTCTATATATATATATATATATATATATATATATATATATACTAATAGGAAACTTATGTAGCACCAATTAAATGTTCTCAAAGGCGCTATCGTAAACAGAAGTCTACAATACTCAGAGGCGTCATTTGGGGGGAGGCAGGGCCCCAAGAAATCAAAATTCTAAATTTTTGCTGTACGAAATTATTATGACAAAATTGCAAACACTATAAAATTATTATATAAAATATAATTTATTATAATTATATATACAAAATATTGTGCTTTTTGAATTTTTAAATGTCAGGCGCTATACAATTTATTTCATTTGTTCCTACAATAATTCATGTTCTGTTTTAAATTATAAAAGTGTTAATTTTAAATTCTTTGTAAAAAGGATATATATAGGATATATAATTTAGTAATTTTAAAACTTTAAAAATTATGAAATTTTAATAACTTTAAAAATGTAAAATTTATTATAATGTTGCACTGACGAGACTAGGTAGTCGAAATAGTACTATATGCATACATGTAGATAATGACATCTTCTGTAAATAGGAATTTTGTTAATAGCATTAACAAGTTAAGCTTGGTAGATTGGAGAATTATTCGAAGAATCGAAAAACTATCATATAGGTTGAGTACTGTAAGAAACGCTGTGATCTTTATTAATAATATATATATGAATATATATATATGTTACATGCTAAGTCATAGACCACATAAGTTCGCCCCCCTCCCCAACCAAAATCTGAAATGACGCCCCTGCTTTGGGTCATAGTTAGAGATACTATTTTTGAGTGCTTGGTAAGTTTATATGGGTATATAATATATACATTGAGAGGTGTCTCATTTCACTATGATGAATCACTCGTAATTGTAATAGTCAACACACATTTGGTACATTAGATATAGTACAGATATGTGTAATTTTGTGAGTAGAATCCAAATATGCTAGTCTTTTTTTCCTAGAACGTCAGTTTAAAATATTAAAAAAAACTGTGTATTGAGATATTGATCGAAATGGTTAAAATATGAATGGAAATATATAAATACTTGTAAAATGCTTCAAATTTTTTTCGTTCATAGCATTAGCTGAATAATCAGGAACCTTTTGCATTATGTTAATGTATTTGCTCTCTGCTCATCCATCAAACTTATCGTACATTTTTCAAACTAATTTCTTTTTTTTTCAAACTTTTATCAAAATTTCAAAGAGTAATATTTTATTTTATAAAAATAATGTTTTAAATAATTGTAAATTTAAAAAAATTAAATCATTTTGAAGATTGATATTATAATACAATAGTATGGGCACTTATATCTTGTAACATTTATCATGATAGAATTTTATTTTTTCAAACAAATCATTCTAATTTCACAGATTGCCAAGCTTATCAAGATGTATTAAAATGTTGTTGAAGATTCGATGCAAAGATCTCATTGAGTAAATTTCTTATTTTATTTTTGTTTTGTTCATAAGTTTGTTTATAATCCAAGATGACTTTGTGTTAATGTTAATTGGCAATAGCTTTGGCTCAAAGTTAAGGATAACATTTTTTGGTGCTTGTGTTTTCACAAAATCTTTTAGAGTTATGTAGAGTTTAATACAGGTTTATAGAGTTATTTTACAGAGTGAGTTTTTCAGAGTTTTACAGTAAACACTGGGGAATTTAAAATATCGTTGCGTCGAAGCGTTTGCCATTGTTTCTGAAGAATTTGAAAGATAGTTGTAGAAAAGTGTGTGCCTTGTCTTTGAGTAATCTGAAATATTATTCGTCGAAGAGTTTGCAAATGTTTCTAAAGAGTTTTAAAAGTAGTTGCTGAAGACTTAGAGACATTTTAGAAAAGAAAATGGTTTCTGAAGAATGTGAAAACTCTGTAAAACTCTATAAGACACTAAGATTCTGTAAAAACCAGGTTTGGTTTCTATAAAGTTTTACAGTTTAATAGAGTCTCACGGAGTTTCATAAGGTTAGTGAAGTGTTTGAAAGAATTGCTTAAGAATGTGCCATTGTTTCTGAAAAAAAAGTTGGAATTTTGTTTTGATGAGTTTGAACTATAGTTGTCGAATATGACATTGTTTCTAGAAGTTTGATATTTATTTACAGTTGCTGACGAGTGAATCATTGTTTAGAAAGATCGTTTGCTATTGTCTCTGAGAAAATTGAAATATCGATGCAATGAAAATAGTTGCTGAATAGTGGCTTGATTTCATTACTCTGATCACAAATTGCTGTTGCCGTTCAGAATTGTAATATAGTGGGTCTAGCCTTTTCAGCATCTGTGTGCATTTAAGGAATTTGAAGAATTTGACAAGTTTGAAGCGTTGAACTGTAGAGCGTGGCGTGATTTTTTTAGTGAACTACAATTTGTAAACACGTTTTAAAGGATTGTCAAAAAATGTATACCTACTACAAACTTAACAGCATTATGGCGTGATTTTTCGTTTCAAACCAACCAGCGTTAAAAAGAGGTCTAAAAATATGTATTCATAGTTTTTCATTATTTAATTAATGACTTGGTATATACGCTGATGAGAATATATGGAAAGAAGCCTATAAATACAGACTGAAAAAGCTCTAGTTTTAATCGTTTATGATTTTATTTTAAGTTTAGTTTAAATTTAGTTTTTAATTTAATATCAATTTAATTTATTATAATAATTTAAAAGTTAAATTTAATATAGAAACAGTCGGTTGCGGTACTAAGTTGCTTTTGATAAGTTTTAAATTTAAGCTTTAATAGAGTCTTAATGGAGTTTCATAAGGTTAGTGAAGTGTTTGAAAGATAGTTGCTGAAGAATGTGCCATTGTTTCGGAAAAGAAGTTGTAGTTTTGTTTTGATGAGTTTGAAATATAGTTATCGAATATGACATTGTTCTTAATAGTTTGATATTTATTTACAGTTGCTGACGAGTGAACCATTGTTTAGAAAGATCGCTTGCTGTTGTTCCTAAGGAAATTGAAATATCATTGCAATGAAAATAGTTGCTGAAGGGCTTGATGAGAAAATTGTTTCTGAAGAGTTTCAAAGTTAGTTTCTGAAGTGTTTTGTATAATGTTGAAGATAAAATTGTTTCTGGAAAGTTTGAAAAATATTAAATTCTATAAAAATTTATAATACTCAA
>NW_008703863.1:17270-18752 GCF_000326865.2 Helobdella robusta
GTAGTGTCTAGCATTCAACTTTGTCATGGCTGATCGTCCTTTCGTATTTCCAGTTTTTTTGTTTGAAACTGATTTATCTATTTTAAAAATGAATTTAATCTGTAACTTACCATTTTTTGAAAATCTTACTTGTAATACATTTTAATGATATTAAAGATAGTTGCTGAAAAGTTAAAGATATTGATGAAGAGAAAATTGTTTCTGAAGAGTTTGAAAGATAGTTATTGAAAAGTTTGAGATGTTGCTGAGAAGAAAATTGTTTCTGAAAATATCTAAAGATAGTTGCTGAGTTTGCCATAGTCTCTAAAGTATTTGGAATATCAACGTGTCGATATTCAGCCGCTGTGTCCATTTAAAGAGTTAATCAAATTTAAAGCGTTGAACTGTAGAGCGTGGCGTGATTTTTTAGTGAACAACAATTTGTAAACACGTTTTAAAGAAGGATTGTCAAAAATTGTATACATCCTACAAACTAACAGCATTATGGCGTGATTTTTCGTTTCAAACCAATCAGCGTTAAAAGGAGGTCTTAAAATATGTATTCATAGTTTTTCATTATTTAATTAATGACTTGGCATATACGCTAATGAGAATGTATGGAATGAAGCCTATAAATACAGGCTGAAAAGCTCTAGTTTTAGTCGTTTATGTTTTTTTTAAGTTTAGTTTAAATTTAGTTTTTAATTTAATAATAATTTAATTTATTATAATAGTTTAATTTATTATAGAAACATTCGGTTGCGGTATTAAGTTGCGTTTGATAAATTCGTGAACTACAATTTGTAAACACGTTTTAAAGAAGGATTGTCAAAAATTGTATACTTCCTACAAACTAACAGCATTATGGCGTGATTTTTTCGTTTCAAACCAATCAGCGTTAAAAGGAGGTCTTAAAATATGTATTCATAGTTTTTCATTATTTAATTAATGACTTGGCACATACGCTAATGAGAATGTATCGAATGAAGCCTATAAATACAGACTGAAAAGCTCTAGTTTTAGTCGTTTATGATTTTGTTTTAAGTTTAGTTTAAATTTAGTTTTTAATTTAATATTTTAATACTTTATTTATTAAAGAGTTTCAAAGTTAGTTTCTGAAGTGTTTCGTATAATGTTGAAGATAAAATTGTTTCTGGAAAGTTTGAAAAGTATTAAAAATATTACATTGTTCTTAATAGTTTGATATTTATTTACAGTTGCTGACGAGTGAACCATTGTTTAGAAAGATCGCTTGCTGTTGTTCCTAAGTTTAGTTTAATTTTAGTTTTTAGTTTAATATTAATTTAATTTATTATAATAGTTTAATTTCTGAAGTGTTTTGTATAATGTTGAAGATAAAGTTGTTTCTGGAAAGTTTGAAAAATATTAATCTCTATAAAAATTTATAATACTCAATACAACTCTGTAGAACTCACTCTGCTTGAAATATAGTTGTCGAATATGACATTGTTTCTCAAAAGTTTTACAGTTTTTATATTTACA
>NW_008703863.1:19469-20801 GCF_000326865.2 Helobdella robusta
ATTTAATCTGTAAAAAGTTGGAGATGTTGCTGAGAAGAAAATTGTTTCTGAAAGTTTCGAAAGATAGTTGCTGAGTTTGCTATAGTCTCTAAAGTATTTGGAATATCAACGTGTCGAAATTCAGCCTCTGTGTCCATTTTAAGAGTTTGACAAATTTAAGGCGTTGAACTGTAGAGCGTGGCGTGATTTTTTAGTGAACTACAATTTGTAAACACGTTTTAAAGAAGGATTGTCAAAAATTGTATACTTCCTATAAACTAACAGCATTATGGCGTGATTTTTCGTTTCAAACCAATCAGCGTTAAAAGGAGGTCTTAAAATATGTATTCATAGTTTTTCATTATTTAATTAATGATTTGGCATATACGCTAATGAGAATGTATGGAATGAAGCCTATAAATACAGGCTGAAAAGCTCTAGTTTTAGTCGTTTATGATTTTGTTTTAAGTTTAGTTTAAATTTAGTTTTTAATTTAATATTAATTTAATTTATTATAATAGTTTAATTTATTATAGAAACATTCGGTTGCGGTATTAAGTTGCGTTTGATAAGTTTTAATTTAAGCTTTAATAGAGTCTTATGGAGTTTCATAAGGTGAGAGAAGTGTTTGATAGATAGTTGCTGAAAAATGTGCCATTGTTTCGGAAAAGAAGTTGTAGTTTTGTTTTGATGAGTTTGAAATATAGTTATCGAATATGACATTGTTCATAATAGTTTGATATTTATTTACAGTTGCTGACGAGTGAACCATTGTTTAGAAAGATCGCTTGCTGTTGTTCCTAAGGAAATTGAAATATCATTGCAATGAAAATAGTTGCTGAAGGGCTTGATGAGAAAATTGTTTCTGAAGAGTTTCAAAGTTAGTTTCTGAAGTGTTTTGTATAATGTTGACGATAAAATTGTTTCTGGAAAGTTTGAAAAATATTAAACTCTATAAAAATTTATAATACTCAATACAACTCTGTTGAACTCTTGAAATATAGTTGTCGAATATGACATTGTTTCTCAAAAGTTTAATATTTACAGTTGCTGACGAACAAACTCGCTCTAACAAACTCGATAAATCCTATAGAACTCTGTATAACTATGAAATTCTATAAAATGTACAATTCCATGAACCCTGTAAAGCCCCTAAGGGTTAGGGTAAAACACTGTGAAGCTGTAAAACTCAATTTTACAGTGTTTTATAGACTTATACAATGTTTTACATATGACATTGTTTCTCACAAGTTTGATATTTACAGTTCCTGACGAACAAACTCGCTCTAACAAACTCGATAATCCTATAGAACTCTGTATAACTCTATGAATTCTATAAATGTACATTTCTAT
>NW_008703863.1:46245-47483 GCF_000326865.2 Helobdella robusta
CTTAACCCTCCCTAACCCTTTCTAACCCTCCCTAACCCTAACCCTAACCCTTTCTAACCTCCCTAACCCTTTCTAACCCTCCCTAACCCTAACCCTAACCCCCCCTAACCCTAACCCTAACCCTCCCTAACCATTCTTAACCCTCCCTAACCCTACCTAACCCTCCCTAACCCTACCTAACCATTCCTAACCCTCCCTAACCCTACCTAACCCTTCCTAACCCTAACCCTAACCCTTAACCCAACAACATTCCTTAATTGAAAGAAAGTGCCTAGATATTTTAAGGATAGACATGGTACGTGCCTGGATGAGCCTGGATGCCATGATTTTGTAGGGACGTATTGTTGGTCAGCGTTAGGGTTAACTAGGGTTAATTAGGGTTGACTAGGGTTGATAGGTATTGCCTGGATTAGGTTTACCACGTGCCTAGAATCGGTTTACTAGTGCCGGGATTACATTTACTACGTGCCTGGATTTCCAGGGGTGTGCCTGGATCGATATTTTATTGGAAAAACGGTGTAAGTGTCGATTTTGGTTATTTAGGGTTAGGGTTATTTAGGGTTATCTAGGGTTACGAACAAACATCTGAAGGGTTAGTTTTAGGGTTAGTTTTAGGGTTAGTTTTAGGGTTAGTTTTAGGGTTAGTTTTAGGGTTAGTTTTAGGGTTAGTTTTAGGGTTAGGGTTAGGGTTAGGGTTAGGGTTAGGGTTAGGGTTAGGGTTAGGGTTAGGGTTAGGGTTAGGGTTAGGGTTAGGGTTAGGGTTAGGGTTAGGGTTAGGGTTAGGGTTAGGGTTAGGGTTAGGGTTAGGGTTAGGGTTAGGGTTAGGGTTAGGGTTAGGGTTAGGGTTAGGGTTAGGGTTAGGGTTAGGGTTAGGGTTAGGGTTAGGGTTAGGGTTAGGGTTAGGATAGGGTTAGGGTTAGGGTTAGGGTTAGGGTTAGGGTTAGGGTTAGGGTTAGGGTTAGGGTTAGGGTTAGGGTTAGGGTTAGGGTTAGGGTTAGGGTTAGGGTTAGGGTTAGGGTTAGGGTTAGGGTTAGGGTTAGGGTTAGGGTTAGGGTTAGGGTTAGGGTTAGGGTTAGGGTTAGGGTTAGGGTTAGGGTTAGGGTTAGGGTTAGGGTTAGGGTTAGGGTTAGGGTTAGGGTTAGGGTTAGGGTTAGGGTTAGGGTTAGGGTTAGGGCTAGGGTTAGGGTTAGGGTTAGGGTTAGGGTTAGCGTTAGGGTTAGGGTTAGGGTTAGGGTTAG
>NW_008703863.1:47533-48695 GCF_000326865.2 Helobdella robusta
TATGTGTGATGTTTTGTGTGTGCGTATGTGTGGTTATTTTTATTCTTGTGGTTACGCTTGTGTATGTTGCGTGTATGATGTTTTTGTGTGTTTGTTTGTGCATATTTGTGTGGTTATTTATTATTGTGGTTATGTGTGTGTATGTATGCGATGTTTGTGTGTGTGTGTGTTTGTGTGTGTATGTGTGTAGTTATTTTTTATTTACACCGGGTCACGTATTTTATTGAGTTTTCTAGTGAAATAACATTACATTTAAGTGGAGTTTCGATTGTGGCCGCTGTAATGTTCATTACCATGGATGTGAGAAAATTACTTAATGATGAAGTGGAAAGATTAGAGAGAGAGAGAGAGAGAGAAAGAAAAAGAGAGAGAGAGAGAGAGAGAGAGAGAAGATGAAAGAGGAAGAAGGATAAAAAAAAGAGAGAAAAACGATAAATATTTAGCATTGAGAGAGAAAGTGTATGTGTTATTTTTTTAATTTTCTTTTACGAAAAACCAGATTGAAACTTTTAAAATGGTATTAAGTTTAATAGCATAAAAATCTTTGTAAAATTATTTAGTACTTTTATTATTTTACTACAAGTAAAAAAGTGGCAAAAAGGTTGTAGCCACTTGTCAAAAATAATTACTAAAAATTTATTTATTTACGACTGAATTTTTTTCTATAGTTTTAAACCTCAGTAAAGTCCCTGCAAAGAAAAATTTTTTTTCATACTGTTGAGGTTTTTTATGCTTGCATGTTGGATTTTGTTTTTGTATGTTTGTGTGTGTATGTTTGTATGTGTTTTTATGTATGTTTGTTTGTATATTTCATTTATTCTTATGTGACAGTGGTTTATTTTGTCATTTTTATTTTGTATATATTTTCATCTGTATATTTGCTTAAATGATTGTTTTTTATCGATTGGTTTGTAAGCTTTTGTATGTTTAATTGTATGTTTGCTCGTATGTATGTCCGTATGCATGTTTTTATATCTGTAATAAGAATACAATACACTTTTATAAAATTATCAATAAATATAGAAAAAAGGATTATAACAGCAGTAGATTAAAAAGTTTTTTTATTTAAAGATAAAATATCAAATATAAAACTTAACCCATAAAAGACAAAACAATTCTAACAGAAATTTATGACAGCCAAACATGTATATAGACATGGAAG
>NW_008703864.1:0-791 GCF_000326865.2 Helobdella robusta
TGCATTTAAGTTTCCTATTACCTCTTTTACTGAGAGCGCCTGTCTGCAGTTGAAAGAGGACCGGTCGACTTCGATGCCTTTGATACCTTAAGGCTCTATTCTCAATATCCTCATCATCATCGTCGTCCTCTTCAACATCCTCTTGATTGTTGTTGTTGTTGTTGTCGAGGTTGACGTCATCAGTTTCGTCATCGTCGTCGTCATCATCTTCATTGTCGTTGTTTTGTTTGCAGTTGTCATTATCGAATATCTTTTTGTTGTTGTTGTTGTTGTTGATGTTCCTTGTTTCGGGATCGCTTGCCATTGGCGATATTATTGTTGTTGTTGTTTTTGTTGTTGCTGGCGATGTTGTTGCTGTTAATGCCGATGATGATAGTAGTAGTTGCGTGGGCGGTGATGATGATGATTGTTGGGGATGATGATGATGGTGTTTCTCTTTACCCGAAACATGCCCTAGTGTAGTTGCACGTAAGTTATTTACGGGGACGAAAATTTTATTTACGCAAACAATCATACGTCACCATCGTCGTCATTATCATCATCTTCATTCTCACACACCATCATTATCATCATAACTATCACTGCACCATCATCATCATAACTATCACTACAACATCATCATCATAACTATCACTAACTCATCATCATTATAACCATCACATCATAATCATCATCTTCATCATAACTATCACCACCCCAATCATCATCACCATCATCACCACCACCACATCACAATCATCATCAAAACTCGCCATCGTCGCCATCTTTAAACTTGACATGAACGCCCCCAA
>NW_008703864.1:1892-3506 GCF_000326865.2 Helobdella robusta
GCGAGGGAAGAAAAGTAAAGAATGATGGATAGATAGAGAGAAAATTAGAATAAAAGTTAGTGAGAGAGAGAGAGAGAAAAAGAGAAAGAGAGAGAGAGATAAAAAGAGTCATGATTTATTTTATTATCTTTTGGGTTGTTCCATTTAAATAACGCTTCTCCTTGTCCATTTCAATAATTTATTATCTTCGGGTTTACTTTTTCCTGTCCCCTCGCCTTAGTGAAATTTTCGTTCTTTGCTGTCTTTAAACTTTTTTGTTGTTGTTTTTGTTTTGTTTTGAATTTTTTGAGATATTTTTCCATTATTTATTTTTAATTTCTTCAATAACTTAACAATTTTTTTCTATCGCTTTTTCAGTGTATCTCTCTTTCTTTATTTTTTCAATTTTTTTCCCTCTTTTTTCTTCATCTTTCTTTCTTCTTCTTTCTTTCTTTTTCTCTATTTTTTCCTCTCTCTTTCTCTCTTTTCTCTCTTTTTCTCTGTTTCTTTCTTTTATTCATTCTATATCGTCCAGACTCCACATCATTAATTTTTTTATTTTTCAGAAACTTATCGGCCTGCCTCTCTTTCGTCTTTCTCTCTCTCTCTCTTTTCTCTCTTGTCATCTCTCTTTCCGTCTTTTCTTTTATATCTTTCTTCATAATATTCTCTCTCTCCATCTTTCTCCATACATCTAGCATTTGCTTTCTTTTACTCCCGCTCAATCGCTTTTTTTTCAATCTATCATTTCTTTCTCCCCCTCTCTCTCTCTTTCTCTCTCTCTTTTTCTCTCCTCATTATTTTTTCTTTTCCAACCAGAGAGTGAGTGAGAGAGAGGACAAATTTATCAACGCCAAACTGTTGCTGGCAGATGATGCCAAAATGTTTTGAAATATTATTCCTTGCTTGCCTTCGTTAACTATTTGTTTTGGCCATATTATTTTAACGACGTAATTATCATAATAATAATATTAATATAAATAATAATAACTCTTATTATTGTTCCATTTCTATTATTATCATTATTATCAGGTTAACTAAGGTAATTATTATTATTGCTTTAGTTATTATTGTTGTTGTTGTTGCTCTTGTTGTTATCATTATTATCTTTAATTAAAGCATCGCCTATCACATATTCATCTTACTTACTAAAATTCCGAACTTAGGTTCGCTTTTAAAAACAAAAAAATGGCTATTTATAGAAGACTGAGGAAGTTTAATTTTCTTCCAAATTCATTATCTTCATCCCCATTGCATCAATTGCACTAAAAAATAGATAAGGCCATTATAAGTTATTTACAAACATACATACATACACACACACACACACACACATACATACATACATACATACATACATACATACATACATACATACATACATACATATATACATAAATACAAATACATACATACATATAAACATACATACATAAAAAACATACATACAAACATCCAAGCTTACATACAAACGTTCAATATACAAAAAATTAAATTTTGCTCCAATGGTTATAACCTTGAATCATCCAAGCTTATCGCTTGTATTATACAGATAAAAAAATAATAAAAAGAAAGAGAGAAAAAGAGACGGAGGAAAAAAAGAAATAATGATGGAACGAAAGTAAAGAAAGAAGA
>NW_008703865.1:0-1857 GCF_000326865.2 Helobdella robusta
ATGTTGAAGATGAATGTGATGACGATGTTGAAGATGATGTTGATGATGATGATGAATGTGATGATGATGTTGTTCATGATGTTGATGATGAGGATGATGATGATGATGATATCGATGATGATTGTTGTGCAGATGGCGATCAGACAGTTGAAAGCGTTCGTTCAGGATATCAGTTCTCATCTTACCAAGGTTTTTCCTGTTCTATATAGATTATCATCATCATCATCATCAGATTATCTTCATTATCATCATCATCAGATTATCTTCATCATCGTCATCATCAGATTATCTTCATCATCGTCATCATCAGATTATCTTCATCATCGTCATCATCGTCTCCATCATCATTTCATTCTATATCCCGTTATCGTTGTAATTATCATTGTCACAACCCCTCCAGCCTATCATCATCATCATCTTCACCCTCATCACCATCACTCTCATCATCATCACCATCATCATCTTCATCATTATCACCATCACCCTCATCATCTTTTCTCTCACCTCACGCTCACCCTAACTATCATGTTCTTCTTCTGCCTAATTTTCTCACCTTTGTTTACGTTAACTTGATTGGTTCATTCTATGAAATGACCTGAAGAGTAGTAGCCAATCATGGTTCAGTAACTATCATTATTATTTCTTTGAATTGAAGTCTCTGGACAAATCAAGTTACAGCAAGACTGTGATCAACCCGACATCCCTGCTCAACACAGCATCCCAGTTCTACTTCCTCTTCATCGCTCGCATGTCCACCTCTCCCAATGGCGCCAGATTGTTGAATGAGTGCCTAATATTTGATACGTTAGTTGTTCGTTCGTTTGTTCGTTCGTTCGTTGGCTGTTCAGCTAATCAGTTAGCTGGCTGGTTGATTGGCTCGTTAGTTATCTAGTTATCTGGTTGGCAGGCTGGCTAGATGGTTGGTTAGTTGGTTGGTTGGTTGGTAAAATATTTTTTCAATTGTAACTATCAAAATAATCTTCACATGATGATTTTTTTGAAAGAATATGTTTTCATCACTTTTTTAGTAATTTCTACATCGTCAGCGAAGTGAAGTTTAATTAAAATTTTAATCCACTGGTATTTAATCTGCCAGTCAATAACTTGTTCATAAATTAAAATTCATTCACAACAATGAATCAGCCAATCAATCAATCAGTCAATCAATTGACACATGCACCAGGTTCTACCAAGTGGTCAGCAACCCCTCCACATCAGACATCACCATCAAGTTGATCATTTCCTCCCTCAACTACAACACACCACCACCACCATCTTCACTTCTCCGACTCTCACCACCTTCTCCACCACCATCGGCATCACCACAACCCTTTACGTCATCATCATCATGCCCACTCTCGCTACCGTCATCAGCATCGTGTTCCAGGGACGCCCAAAGCATACTCACAACGGTCATGTCCCATCCATGTGAGGTAGGTAGGTGGGGGGGTAGGATTACGTCATCATCATCATCCATGTGATGTTCAGGATACGATATCATCATTAAGTTTATCATTCGTTTAATGATGTGATGTTCAGGATACGATATCATCATTAAGTTTATCATTTGTTTAATGTTCATTTTATTTAAATTTTTTTCGAGAAATCTCGTCTGTACTGTGTCAGCTTCCTCCGTGTGCTGTTGCGGTGCAACCAATCAGGCTTCGGGGATTGGTGCATCTCCCTTCTCATTAGCCGACTGGCTGACGATTTGAAATCTGTCGCAATGGAGGCTCTGTCCGTGCTCTGCGAGGCCTCTGAAGTTGAGGTACCATGTTGCGATGTTTCGTTGTGACGTTTCTAAACACCTCTCGCATTACTTTCCAACAAGACGTGTGGCTGGTTGATTTTGAAATG
>NW_008703865.1:2518-3504 GCF_000326865.2 Helobdella robusta
AGCCCTCACAACGTACGAACGTACATTCGATTTCACGTACCCCAGGAGAACCAGCAGGAGGTGGTTGTTGATTGTGTGGTGTTGTTGCTGCTTCTGCAACTTCATGATTGGATGTCGTGTTGTTGCTGCTGTAATGCTCTCGTTTACTTTCAACACTGATCATTTCAACACTGATCATTTCAACACTGATCATTTCAACACTGATCATTTCAACACTGATCATTTCAACACTGATCATTTCAACACTGATCATTTCAACACTGATCATTTCAACACTGATCATTTCAACACTGATCATTTCAACACTGATCATTTCAACACTGATCATTTCAACACTGGACATTACGTAGTAAAGAAAATTTTGAAATAGCTGCCAGACAGGTTTAATGAATTTTCCAAATAGTCTAGTGAGATAAAGACTGCATCAAAATTGTAGTGGCCTCAACTTTATAAAGTTCTTCTCAAGTCATAAGTTCGTTCGGTGCAAGCGTTACGAATCATGATTGTTGTATGAGTCCGTATGGGCCGCGATTGTTGTGTAAAATATTTGCAAGTGCTTGTTTGTACGCATTCAAATAAATGGGTCACCTGCCATCACCACTACCACCACCACCACAGATACACCAGGAAGGAGATCTTGGTACCCGTGCACTTGTACGGTCAGCTGGCCCAGCACGAAAGAGGTATCCAGTTGTTAAGGAGTGAAGACCAAACGTTGACGTATTATTTCAACTCCATCAAGTCGAATTTGAGCAAGATGACCGCTGCAGCATCACCTTTCACTCCATCGACCTCATCGTCATGCACTCCATCTACATGGCGTCCCACCTCATTGCACGAGGGCTTCATGGGTTTCGGTGATAAGGATGGGGATAAGAAGGATGGGGACGAGGGTGAGAACGAGTTGCAGCGTAGTGATGCCGATGTGGGAAGTTTCGACGTCATCCTGTTGAAGACCATGAAAGCTGCTCTCTGGATCGCTGTAA
>NW_008703866.1:0-1213 GCF_000326865.2 Helobdella robusta
TGTAAGGGATGAGAGGAGGGGTCCATCGATGAAGCCAAATTGTTTTACCTGTGGTAGTACTGGCCATCTGGCCAAACATTGCACAAAAAAGTCTAACTATACGACACCGGCCAAGAGGGTGATGAATTGTCAGATTACCCCCGGAATGCACAGCAAACAGCTCGGGTTGACTGAGGCCATGCGAGTAGAGAAATATTTTGAGAGGCCATATGTCAAGGTAAAAATTCAACCCGGTCCAGTGTGCGAGGCTTTGGTGGACAGCGGTGCTGAGGTATGTGGGATTTCACAGAAGTTATGCCAGGAGTTGAATCTACCCAGTTTGGGAACTGAAAGGATCAAGGGATGGAATGGACAGGTGGCTGAGGTGGATGCCACATGGGTAACGTTGACTCAGGGGGACAAGGCAGCTACCCCTGGCGTCCGGGTGTGGTGTGCCGTGGTGCCAAATGCTAGTGAACCACTAATTATTAATCCAGGAGTGGTAGAACAGTTAAAGTTGGTAACGCCTTATGTAGTACCTGCTGCAGGGGTGCTGTCTGCCAGTGGTTCATTGGTCAATTTAGGGACCTTTTACAATGTGGACGCCCCCCATGGGCAGTGTCACGAGAGATACAATAAAATTCAGAACCGTGACGTTGATGACGAGAAAGATGATGAAGCTTGTGAATTTAATAATTGTAAATTAGATGGCAGTGTAATAATAAATAAAATTCAGAACCGTGACGTTGATGACGAGAAAGATGATGAAGCTTGTGAATTTAATAATTGTAAATTAGATGGCAGTGTAATAATAAATAAAATTCAGAACCGTGACGTTGATGACGAGAAAGATGATGAAGTTTGTGAATTTAATAATTGTAAATTAGATGGCAGTGTAATAATAAATAAAATTCAGAACCGTGACGTTGATGACGAGAAAGATGATGAAGTTTGTGAATTTAATAATTGTAAATTAGATGGCAGTGTAATAATAAATAAAATTCAGAACCATGACGTTGATGACGAGAAAGATGATGAAGTTTGTGAATTTAATAATTGTAAATTAGATGGCAGTGTAATTACAGATAAAATTCAGAACCGTGACGTTGATGACGAGAAAGATGATGAAGTTTGTGAATTTAATAATTGTAAAATAGATGACAGTGTAGTTGTGGATGGAGTTCCTAATCGAGATGTTGATGAGGAGAAAGACGATGAAGGTAGTGAAAAGAGT
>NW_008703866.1:2576-3500 GCF_000326865.2 Helobdella robusta
CAACACAGCTGGAGGAGATGTTGGAACAAGGTATAATTGTCAAATCAACCAGCGCGATGGCAAGTCCGATAGTATGTGTTCTCAAAAAAAACGGTTCCATCCGGTTAGCAGTGGACTATCGGTACGTAAATAAACATTCCACTGGGGATGGTTTTCCGACACCCGATGTCCAAGAGGTTATCCAAAAGGTAAGCCGAGCCCGCTATATCAGTAGCTTTGATGCAAAAAGCGGGTATTGGCAAATCCCTATGGAAGAGCGTTCCAAATGGCTCACGGCCTTCGTGTGCGATTACGGGTTGTATGAATTTACCCGTATGCCGTTCGGTTTAAAATCAGCCAGCATCACGTTCACCCGGGCGATGCAACAGTTGACCAGGGACATACAGGACTTCACCGAAGCTTATATTGATGATGTCGCAGTTTTTTCTCAAACATGGGAGGAACACATTTCCCACCTAAAACGTTTCTTCGAAGTGATAGAACAATCGGGTCTGACCTTTGATTTCCAAAAGTGTAGACTGGCACAGGCCAAAATTCCTTTTCTTGGACATCTGGTCGGTTCTGGAGAAATTAACGTCGATCCGTTGAAGCTGCAAAGATTACAAGAGATACGAACTCCCACGACCAAGAAGGAAGTACGGAAAATCGTGGGTTTCTTCAACTACTTCCAAAATTTCATCCCCAACCTTGCTGGGACGCTATATAGTATCACCGAGTTAACCAAGGGGAAAGGTGGTAATAGGATACATTGGTTGGAGGCTCATCAAAGAAGCTTGGATATGGCAATACAACAGCTACAGGAGGTGGGAGGTCTATATACGATTGATTATACACAACCCTTTTGTTTAATCACCGATGCTAGCAATCATACGGTGGCATGCTGCTTGGCACAACCTGATGAACGAGGGAATGAACGACCCATAC
>NW_008703867.1:0-1992 GCF_000326865.2 Helobdella robusta
TTACGTAGTTGCTACGTTAGAGGCTTTTTTTTGCTGGTATGGTATAAAAAAATTTTGTCATCGAAATGTTGCACTTTATTTCAATTTTGCGAAATGGTTGAGTCTAAAATTGATTTGCGTAATGTAGGTTTTATTTTTCTTACAAACTTCATCCCAATCAACATTATTGGCCAAAAACACAGCATCGTTGAATACATAGTTCGATAACATTTAGAAATTATTCCATTATGGCTTTTTTAATCTGACTAATATATTAAGTTTCCCACATTAAATCACATCACACTGATAATCTACAAACGGTCACCAACACTCGCAACAGCAACTGCTCAGTGGAACCATCGTCGCATACAAACTCAAGTGGTTAGGTGGGGCTTGGTCCAGTTGGTTCGTTCCAGGAATCAATGATCTGGACTGCAAGCGCAACATGTTGGGTCAGTCGTGTGCCGGTAAGCCTGTCTGCCCTGACTCACTGAGGAGGATGTGGGCCTATTTCTGTGACCACTACCACACCTACATCATCTGCAAGTAGAGAGAAAGAGAGAGAGAGAGAGAGAGAGAGAGAGAGAGAGAGAGAGACATCTGAAACAAGAAGTTTTGGAAAAAATGATGTAGTAAAGACAAAAAATTTCTTTTAATGTGAAATTGCATAACAAATTTGCTTTTTAACTAATTATTACTAAATTTATAGACGCTAATTATTAGTAATTCTCCATTAATTAATTTTCAAAAAGTTTACTTTTTGTAAAATTATAATTAAAATCATTTATTGTTTTATTTGTTTTAACAACTTAATTGCATATGTGTATATGATACTATGTATTTAAATATGTTTCTATATTAATACGCCTAATTTTGTTTGAATAAATTTTTTGAAGCATCGCTTGTTGTTAAATTAATTTTTGTGTCTGAAAATGGTCTGGTCATTATTTCATTACTCAGTATTCATTAGTCAGCGGTTGTCTGAGTTTTCAAATGAAGGAACAAAAAACAAAGTAAACATTAAACACTTGTAAAAATGTATGATGGGTTGCAGTAGTAGCGTTTGTAATTGTAGTAGTAGTAGTTGCAGTTGTAGTAGTAGTAGTATGTACTATGTAATGTAATATGTGCTCGTTTGTGTTAACGCAATTCTGGGTATCTTGCTCGTGTGTTCATGATTTTAAATTAATACGCAACTGTAAACAAGTACAACACTTTTTTCGAATGCGTTGAGCCTTATATTCGTAATAATAAACGTGATTCATCGAATGCAGTAAAAAAAAGGTAGAATAAGTGGCTTTCATTGCAGTAGTTTTATTATTTTGCTGTTAGTTTTAACGAAACTGCTAACTGTTATAGCAGTAGCAGTTGGTTGTAGTTTTCAAGGTATGCAGCTGCAACCAATGCTGAAAAATTATTTTCAATGATAAAAGCGATGATAGTCAATAGAAGCTAATATGTCGTTGAGTTATCGCACAATTAATTGTTTTCTTGCGTGCCTTTGGTACCTTATTATTTGGATCAATGAAGTTTGGACTTTTAGAGTGAAAAAGTGATCGAATTATTATTGAATTTTAATATTATCTCATTTCCTATTTTAAAAAACGTCGTCATGTTTATAAGCAGGATGAAAGTAAATAACAATAAAGAAAGACTATTGTATCTCATTATTGTCATTCATTTGTTATAAAATCGGCGAATTCTACATTTGAATCAATTTATAAACGAAAAGTTGTTGTAGGCTAAAGATAGGAAAACGTAGTTAAACAGCTTTTTGTCTGTCCAAGATTCATAATCGTATCATCATAGTAGTCATCCATATTATCAGTAATGTTAATTTTTATTCATTTTCATACGGATTCTTGGGTTGAGCGATATATGGTTCGGTTGTTTTCCTCTAGCTCCGAATTTCTTAATTTAATTTTTTCCTTAATTAACGAATTTTTAAAAATTTTATTTTTTAATTTTTATTTTCTTGTTTTAATATTATAACTTGCATACTTGCACGGAAGC
>NW_008703867.1:2732-3497 GCF_000326865.2 Helobdella robusta
ATAAGATTTGTAAGAGTAAAGATGTTATTTGCTCAAGGTGTGGAATTGTAGGACATAAGCACACATGGGAAACCCCATGTCAAAATACCCTAAAATGTTACCACTGTGAATATAACCATGAAACCTTTTCTAAAGAATGTTCAAAATTCAAATTGGAAAAAAAAATATTAAAGACAAAAGCTGAAAATAATGTATCATATATCCAGGCGAAAAATCAGATATGTCAGCAGAAAAAACCATTATATTCCCAAATAATTACAAAAAAGCAATGGTAAATAAAGAAACCCAATGCAATCTCATAAAAGATCCAAAAAACTACTGCATGACATATTTAAAGTAAAAACCATCTAATATTGATAAATCTCATAAAGGAAGAGGGAAAAAATTGGAGTCAGATCATGATGATGACGACAGGAGCAATACCAGTAAAAGTAACTATAATGGTAATAGTGTTAATAAAATTTGTAGTCATAATAATGGTAATGGTAATAATAATGGTAATAATAGTAATGATGATAATAATAAGAATAATGGTAATAATAAAGGTAATAATAATAATGGTAATAATAACAACAAAAATAAAGATTCATATTCATTCTCTACTGATGAGGATATGAAAAGTAGTGATGATAATGAAGTATTTTGTAACAATGATGATATTGATGTAAATAATATCAAAAGNGGTTACAAAAGATAACAATGAATATGGCTTCTAGTAAAAAAATGCCAACAATAGACATACAAACAAAGAATAAATCAGACATA
>NW_008703868.1:0-911 GCF_000326865.2 Helobdella robusta
AGCGCTTGTGATAATGAACGCGCAGGAAGTGATAATTATAAATATGACGGCGGCTATGAAGACATTGATCGAGAAAACTAATTAGATCAGATGATGATGTGGATGTTTGATGTTGGAAACTTCAGGATAGCCTAATCTATGCTGCTGATAATAATGATGACGTCATGATGATGTCAACATGATGATGTCATGATGATGTGGTGTTTCCACTACATCTGCAAACAAACATGCTGGCCTCTGCTCTTAAGTTGCGTGGAATTTAGATGGAGGCATGTGATCATCTCTTGAAGCACCCCACTTTAACAAGCCGGACCAACAACATCAAAGAAACAATTATTGGGACATATACAAAGACAAAAACAAATACACACACAGACACACACACACACACACTCACACATATATATATATATATATATATATATATATTTTACTTTTAAGGTGCTGACAAATTAACAGAAGCACCTTAAGGTCACTTTGATTGAAACTAGTGAAATTTTTCTGATTCATGCCATGGGTATTTGTATTTCAATTTTCAAACAAAACAATGCCAGCGAAACCACTGAATATGAAATACCCTACCATCCATCCTTTATACTAATGCTATTTTGCGCAAAAAATCAAATAAATGAACATTGAGATTGAGAACAACAAGATATTTCTTTGCAGATTTTTTGGAACATATCAGTGCCAAGTAAAAATTTGAATTGTTGAGGCAAATGTTTCGTTGGCAATGTTTCGATTGATCTGTTGTTTGTTGCTTATTTCTCGTTATGGGTTCGTTGTTTTGCATCAGAAGGATAGTTCTGGAACTCTCTACCTACTTCTCTGACTACTTCTCCATCACTTGCGAAGTTCAGAGCGGATCTCAAGACCCATCTGTTTTCAAATTCATTGAGGAGCGCTGTTGA
>NW_008703868.1:1892-3495 GCF_000326865.2 Helobdella robusta
TCACGCACATAAACACAAACACACACACATAGGTGTATCCAAAGGCAATTTATTAGAACATCACATATCAAAATGCAGCGTTCTCATTCACCACTAAGATACATACCTACATGCATTTATCTGTGTACAATTCCATTAATTCACTTTTAAACAAAGAAATCCGGAAATACGTTGGTCCACATCATTTGGCCGCGCTGCTAACGCCACAACGGAAGTTACTGCTGCTTGTGACGTCACGAACTGCCGACCAGTGTGCATGCATGTATGCGTGTGCGTCTGTGTACGTAAATGCGAGCGTGTCCGCGCATGTATGCATGTCTGCGTGTTTGCTCGTGTTTGCGTATGTGTGTGTGTGTGTGCGTGTGTGTGTTGATTTTCCATATCAGTTTTCTTATGCAATTGTTTTTTTCCTTTCAAGCTGTTTGGTGTGACTAACAGCCATCTTCTCCACTTTGCAATCATCTCCTTCCATCCACCCTATATCTCATCTCTTCGTTATCATCATCATCGTCATCACCACCATCGTCATAATCATCAACGTCATCATCATCTTCATCGTCACATGTGTCATAATTGTTGCCATGCCAACATGCTATGACGTCAGAAACAGACATCCGCTAATGAGACCCTCAACAACCTTTATCACCATCCATCCTTCCATCCATCCTTCCATCCAACCAGCCTTACTTCAAAATCTTGTTCAGAAACTTTAAATTATGAAAATATTTTCAACTTCCTGACATCTCATTCGCCAGCCAGCCAACGAACAGTCACCATCCATCCAACCAACCGACCAATCAACCAACCAACAATCACCATTCATCCAATCAACCAGCGAACGTCACCAACATAAGCAACGTTCGGTTGAACAAATTTTCCAACGTCAACACCAACGGTCAACATTAACTTTTATCAAAATTGTAGAAAATTGTTTCAAATACACTGTTCAACAGCGTCATGGGAACAATAATTTTACACCGAAACAACAGTTTAAAAGCCATTAACAACGTCATTGTATGGGACTGCAGACAATATCAACAAAACAACAACAACTCAAACAGAGAAAATTACTAACTCAACTACAACAATCATAAAAACAACATTAACATCTACAACATCAGCAGCAACAACATCAACAACTACAACATCAGCAGCAACAACATCAACAACTACAACATCAGCAGCAACAACTACAACATCAGCAGCAACAACATCAACAACAACAACAGTATGAAATGAACCACAATAGCGACAACAAAATTGAAGATGTATGCAGCCAGAGGGAGTTGATGCTTTTAATGTTACTAGTTCGCAATTTGTTTAAGGTCATATTGTCCGAATGTTGTTGTTGTTGTTGTTGCTGCTGTTGTTGTTAATATTAGCAAAAAATTAACTTGTGTAAGGCGTAGTTTACTACCCCAACCCTTTGCTTAATTGTTATTTTTTGTTACCATTGCACAAATCTTGCTGTTGAATAATTCTTTTTATAATAACCATCATAGTCATCAGAATCTTCGCCACCTCATTACATCAGTTGGTGAAAATAACATAAAATAAAGGCTTTCATCGCCGTCATAATTATCATTTTCATCTTAAAGTATAA
>NW_008703869.1:0-809 GCF_000326865.2 Helobdella robusta
ACCCCTCCCTCCGATCCAGCTGTCGACTAGGAGCATGTGCTTCAATATCGAACTATCATCGACACGTATTCATAATATATTATCTAAATGTAAGCATATTTTCACACACACACACAAACACACACACACAGAAAAAAAGAAAAATAAGCATACAAAAACGTACTCACATGAAATTCAATAACCTATACATGAATGCGTACATGTGTTGCACAACGTACATACAACTCAACAACAAACTGGTTAAACAGCGTACAAATGACTAAATCCTTTATTACCATTAATCACTTGATAAATCACATAACACGAAAGCTGTGCAATCACCTTAATTTATTACACACCTGAATATGTACATTTAGGTAAACGAACCAATCATACGCACAGATGTACGTACACTCAAATGCAACGTGTAGGCGTACAAAAATGTAGGCGTACAAAAATGTAGGCGTACAAAAACGTACGCTAAAATGTAGACACGTCGTCTAAGGAGGCGATAATGTTATACGTGGGGTTATATTGCCTCATCCATCAATGACTCGCATCTCCATCAATGACATTTCCATCGTAGTCATAATTTTTTTTTCTTGAGCCCACATTCTATTTCCTCTTCCCTGTCTTCCTGTCATCGTCATCATCAACGTCATCATCAACGTCATCACCAACATTATCATAAATGTCATCATAAATATATTTTTAGCTAATAAAAACACATTTTTTTTGCTCGTGTAACAACTTTTACCACTAATAACAAAAAAAAATTAAACTATTATCTAAAGGATTATTGAAAAGCGTAATAGAAGTATTTAAAATGA
>NW_008703869.1:2297-3495 GCF_000326865.2 Helobdella robusta
GTTTGGTAAGTTGGCTGGTTGGTTGGTCAACTGTGTGATTGATTTGTTGATTCGTCGGTTGATTAGCTGGTTGGTCAGTTAGTCAACTGGTAGTTGTTCGATTGTTTGGTTGATTGCTGGTTGGTCAGTTAGTCAACTGGTAGTTGTTCGATTGTTTGGTTGATTGCTGATTGGTCAGTTAGTCAGCTGGCGGTTGATCGATTGTTTGGTTGAATGGTTAGTTTGACGGCGGGTCTTTAAAAATTGTATTGAATGAATTTTTGATTGATTAAAAATTGATTGACAAATTGATTGATTGAATGGTTGATGGATGAGTTAATAATTTTTTTATAGCACACGAATTACGTGCAAACGTGTACACACCCATTTAAATTTGCGTGTGTTCATTTAAACATATACGCAATATCATTTCATTGAAATTCCATGAATTAAAAAAGTTATAAGTGTGTGTGTATGTATATGTATGTATTTGTGCGTGTGTATGTGTATGTATTTGTGCGTGCGTGTGTGTGTGTGTGTGTATGTGTGTGTGTGTGTGTGCTTATATACGTGTGTTTGTGTATATCTTTATATGTACATTAATTTTTACCTGTGCTCACCTGAGCTTATTTATTTAATAATTTAAAAAATATATTTCTCGTATGTTAATCTATTTATAACTGATAATAATTATTAATAAGAATAATAATTATCAATGTTATACTTATTATTATATAATATTTGTATAATTGTTATAAAAATGTTTTATTTTATTAGCATTTAATATTAATTATTTAAAAGAATTAAGACGCATTCCGCCTAGCGTAAGACTAGCAATCATTCACATTTAACGTCCGTTTTGAGACAGTCAATTTTATCATCCTATCTATAATCATCCATCACCTCTTTTTTGTTCTTTTTGTTATCATTTTCATTATCATCGTCTTTAACATCATTTTATCAGTATTCATCATTTTAATCATAAATTTTATTTCCATCTTTGTCGTCGTCTACAGACTTTTACCATCACATCCTTCTTTATCATCATCAATAATTTCTTCTTAACCATCATCATTCTCATGAGCGAGTCTTTCCTTGTCATTATTTTCATCAAACTGTGTCTCACTGTCTAGATACCAAACTCGGCAGCACTGTGTCTAGATATCTAAACTGCCGCAACTACATCCTTTTGTTGACCGTAGACAACATGGATGCATGT
>NW_008703870.1:0-716 GCF_000326865.2 Helobdella robusta
ATGGTGATGATGATAGTTTTATGTTGATGTTGTTGCTGTTTTTATGTACTTTTGTTGTTGTTGTTGTTGTGTTTTTTGTTGTTGTTGTTTTTGTTATTAATTTTGAGTGTCTGAAGATTTCTATAATTAATATTAATGTATAGGCAGGCTAAAGTTGATGATGTGTCGAACGAGTTTGCAATTTTCATGAGGATGTTGTTGTCGTTGTTGTTAATGTAGTAGTTGTTGTTGTTGTTGTTAATGATGATAATGATGATGATGACAACGACGATGACAATAATGATTTTGATGATGACGATAACAATGATGATGATGATGATGATGATGATAATGATGATAGCAATTTTATCGTCTTCAATTATTTCAAGGTATTTTATTTTACGACTAGAAAAATTTATTCTCTTCCGATTTTTATTGGCTTTGGTTTCGACATTGTTGTTGTTGTTGTTGAGGTTGTTGTTGTTATGTTGAAGTCGTTGTTGTTATTATTTTTGTTGCTGATGATACTAACATTTTTTTAATTGTTTTCTAATTTTTTTTGTGGCATTCTTTAAAGCGAGAATTTATTTTATACGTGTACGAATGTACCTTAATAAATTACTGGCAAATCATGTCGTTACTGTTGTTGTTAATGTTGTTGTTGATGTTGGTGTTGTTGTTGTTGATGTTGTTGTTGATGCTGTTGTTGTTGTTGTTGATGTTGATGTTGCTGTTGT
>NW_008703870.1:766-1416 GCF_000326865.2 Helobdella robusta
CAATAACAACAAACATCAACAACATCAACAAAACAACAAATAATATTAACAACAACAAACAACATCATCAACAACAACAACAAAAATACAAATGTTTAAAAAATTACGACAAATCAGAAAAAAAAACTGAAAAAAATTGACAACCGACAAACGACAAACATAAAGAACCCGAAACCAAAAAGAAAACAAGAGAACGAAAGAAAGAAAAAGAGAGAAAAATAAGAGAGAGGAACTGAGGAAGAAAAAAAAAGAATGAAAGGTCAAAGTTCAGCTGGTCACATGACATCAAACGCATCCACTTCAAGTCGTATTTTACGGCGCTGACAATGACGAGATGATGACGACGACGATGATGATGATGATGTTAATAATGATGATGATGATGACGGTGATGATTCTAGTGATGATGATGACGATGATGATGATGATGACGATCTAGTTCAAATGATTGAGTTGAGCAATAAATTAGAAAAAAAATTGTTAATGGTGACAATAATGAGATCCAAAGAACCGAAAGTAATTAAGAAGTGTCGTTGGAATGACGACGACGAAGACGATGATGATTATGATTATGATGACGATGACGATGATGATGATGATGATGATTATGATGATGATGATTATAATGATGATGATGATGATGATGATAT
>NW_008703870.1:8733-12468 GCF_000326865.2 Helobdella robusta
CATGATGATGATGATGACCATGATGATGATGATGACCATGATGATGATGATGACCATGATGATGATGATGACCATGATGATAATGACCATGATGATGATGATGACCATGATGATGATGATGACCATGATGATAATGACCATGATGATGATGATGACCATGATGATGATGATGACCATGATGATGATGATGACCATGATGATGATGATGACCATGATGATGATGACCATGATGATGATGACCATGATGATGATGACGATGATGATAAGAATGAATGTTATTAGAAAGGCATTTTTTTTAAATGCTATATTGCTTGCCTGACAGTTAGAAAGCAAAATGACGTCATCATGACGAAATACCGATAACATGGCAGCTGTGATGATGGCCACGTTCGACGTTTAAAAAAGTATGCACACGTAAACAATAACAACAAAACTAAAAACAACAACAACAATACTACTACTGCTACTACTACTACTACTACTTCTACTACTACTACTACTACTACTACTACTAATAATAATAATAATAATAACAATAATAATAATAATAATAATAATAATAATAATAATAAAGAAATAGACCACCTAGTTTACCAGTCAAAAAATCATACAAAAACATAGTTCATTTCATTAATGATTCCCTTTACAATCATATACAACAAACACACACACACACACACACACACATACATACAGACAGGCAGACAAACTGACAAACAAACATACATACATACATGCATACAAACAAACAAACAAACATTAATACACAGGTGTACAATATACGATGGGGCGGATTACTTAGGTTTGAAAGCAATACGAATCTTTATTGTGCATATGATGAAAAACATTTGCATGTATGTGTGCATGTTTGTGTATGTGCGTGCGTGTGTGTGTGTGTGTGTGTGTGTTTGTTTGTTTGTGTACACGTATGTACGTATGTGTATGTATGTATGTAGGTGGGTTTGTATGATTTATGCACACGCTTCATTATGTTTGTGTATTATTTAAGTTTGTATGTTTATAGAAATTTGTATCTATACATGCATGCATGGTTGTTTGTGTGGTTATATTATTCAATTCATTCATTCATTAAGCAGTATATTTAATTTTTATTCTGGCTAGGTTGAAATTGTCTCTGAAGTTTGCGATAGTGAATTAAAACGAGAAACAATGCATCTAGCCTGCCACCTTTCACACAATATTTAAATATTGATCTTAAAATCATAATTATTTAACGAACTATAGAACTTATCGTTATTTTTTAATACTCTTTCTTCTACTATATCTTTCTATTTATTTAAAGACTGTAGTTTGCAAGATGTCCTTCATTAATTCATCCACTCTCCCATGTATGATCAACAACACTCACCCAACTTATGAGGAATGAGGGGGCGGGTCTTTCTTTCGGGGAGGTTAATAACGATAAAGATGACCTAATCGTTTATAGCTACTAATATTTCGATCGTTGTTATTTTTTTCTATTTTATGATAAATGTAAAATGAGTTAGTTAATACAATTTATGAATAATTCAGTCAGTAATAAATCAAGGTATCAAAGAAATATCCAAATAAAAGTTAAACAAACGCTGATAATAATAATAACATTAATAATAATAATACTAACAACATTAACAATAATAATAACAACGTTAATAATAATAATAACAACATTAATAATAATATTATTATTATTATGAATTTTGTAATCAAGTGACATGTAGTTGTTATTAGAGTTAAAGGTCCCATCAACTCGAAATTAGAGTCCCACTGGTTGACGAGAAGATGAACAATGACGTCATACTGACTGCCGACCAGTAGAGTAACAATGATATAGACCATCGAGATGATTTTAGAGTTTTTGGTGCTTCCTGCGACTATGACGTCAGAGTTTCCGTGGTTACGTACAAAATAGAACGACATTCGTTTGGAGTTGTGCTCCGGTTTACGGTAAGTTGTCGGTACTGTTTTGGGACTTTTTCTCACTATCGAGTCGGCTCCCGCACTCAGATTTGGAGTGGCATCTTTTAAATTTGAAAAGGGAAGAAATTATTTTTATTATTTCTTTCAAACGTTTAATTAATTAATTAATTAATTCATTCATTCATTCATTCATTCATTAATTCATTAATTCATTAATTCATTAATTCATTAATTCATTAATTCATTAATTCATTAATTCATTAATTCATTAATTCATTAATTCATTAATTCATTAATTCATTAATTCTTAATTCATTCATTCATTCATTCATTTATTCATTCATTCATTTAATTAATTAATTAAGGACCTATCCTAAGAAAGACATCCCTGGCTCTCACGGCCACGTCATTGGTCACGATGATGACGTAGTGCGATGACGTCAAAGGTGTCACGTGATTCACAACCAATATGGCTTCCACTAGATCGGGCGATTGGGTCTAGCGGCGTGTTTAATTAATTAATTAATAATATATTTAACACTCATTATCTGGAGAGCATTGCGAAATTAAACGCTGCTTGCTGTCATTTCTAATTAATCATTCAGTCAATCAACCAATCAATCAACTAATCAATCAACCAACCAATTAACCAACCAACCAAATAGCCAATCCAAACCAGCCAACTAACCATGACAATAGATTTATAATCTTCGTTTTCTTGCCCTTCCACTACGGCACTTCCGTTTCCGTTGAGAACCCAGTAGAGCAAAGTATATGGCGGATTGCACCTGACGTCACACCGGATGTTTACGTTTCGTTCACCCACGTGAGCACTGACGTCATCACATGATATCATGGCGCCATCTTGGAAATTTGCATACATACATCCAAACAAACATCTATGTATTTGACATAAACACACACACACATACACACAGACAAATACACAGTGAAACAAACACACAGACAAAAAAACTTACACAACACTCTCATCTTTGCTAGGATCCTAGTGGTATCGAATCCGGGCACGGAGACTTCGCATTTCAAAAACTTGCCATTGTCAGAAGGACTGGGCAGGTAGTGTGAAGTCAGTCGCTGAGTCGTGTAGTGTAGCAATCGCATGCCACGATGCTGTGTTAAGGCAGGCTGTGTGTGCGTGTGCGTGTGTGTGAATGTGTGTGTGTGAATGTGTGTGTGTGAATGTGTGTGTGTGTGTGTGTGTGAATGTGTGTGTATGTGAATGTGTGTGTGTCTGTGTGTGGTTTTGTTTTTGTTTGTCTGTGTGTTTGTTTGTTCATTTTTTTGTTTCAGATTATGTGGTTTTTCATCGTTTTTGTGTTAGTATAAGTGTTTGTGGTGAAGTTTTCCGTGTGAATGTTTATGACTGCTTGCATCTCGCTTTGCACCGATTGCATAATATGTAAATACATACACACACAAAAAAAAACACACACACACACATGCATACACACACACACACACATACACACATATACACATACACGCATACATACATGTCTCGACAGAAAACATCACAAACTTGAACAAACATTGCCCGTAACAATAAATCGAGATCTTTGTATTTGAATGAACTAGGTTATGAAGCCATTGTCGAAGGAAATTGTCATAAAAAATTGTCGCAGCAGTTATTGAAAACCTTTTGAGAGTAAGAAAAAACGAAAAAAAGTGAAGGAAAAAAGAGAGAAAAAAAAGAGAGAAAGAGAGAGTCAGATAATATGTAACGAACGAATTAAATATGCAAAAAATGAAGAGTTTAACAAAATGAAAATGAGGAGAGGAATTTTTAAAAAAATG
>NW_008703870.1:14397-20985 GCF_000326865.2 Helobdella robusta
CCTTCTCTCTCTCTCTCTCTCTCTCTCTCTCTCTCTCTCTCTTTCTTTCTCTCTTTCTTTCTTTTTTTCCAACTGTTTCTTCCTTCTCTCAATCTCCATGATCTTTTTTTTACTCTTAAGAAAGATAAATCGATGAAATTTTTTAATAACAAAAGTTGAGAAAATAAAAGTATGTAAAGTCGGTTCTACACACGCACACACACACTTTCACACACACACACATACAATACATACATTATACACACACACGCAAACACATATGGGTTTGAATATATATAGCATGTATATTTTATAAATTGTGTGTATGTCTTTTGTAAAAACATTTGTATACGTATGTTATGTTAATTTTGTCATGGATTATAAATTTACTTAAAAATCGTGTTAAAATGAACAATTTGTGAACGGTGGCCTGCGACACAAGAATTTTCTTTTCTTTTAACTTTAGTCTACTAATCATTACCTAATTATTATTAATTTGGATTGATTGAATAAAATTTGATTTGATTTGATTTGATTTTTGTATAAAAAAAGCAAACAAACAAATGAATGAATGAATGAAAAAATGAATGAATTGATGAATGCAAAATGATAATAAAACATTGCAAATAACAATTTTATTAATAAAAATCACAGACATGACATAATGAAATAAGTCCATAAAGAAAATGACCAATGGAACGACGACTGATTGATCGGGAAAGCGTTTAGAGTGAAAGAAAGAGAAAAACACACGCGTGAATGAATGAGAAAGAGATGTTGATAAATTAATGGCCGAGATGATTTATCGAATTGCAGACTTCATGTGTCAAAACACACATGCTAACATGCCCACAGAGAGAGGGAGAGAGAGAGAGAGAAAGAGAAGGAGAAAAAAAGGAAAAAGCGAAAGTCCATATAAATATAGTTACATAAAATAGAAATTATATAAAAATTTGTATAAGTCTAAAAGAATTTGTGTACATGCGTATATGCGGTGTGTATGTATGTATGTATGACTAAAGAAAATATGTTTGCTCGTCAAACCAAGCGACAAAATTTATGTTCTATAAAATTGAGATAAATTATAAAATCTAGCATAATTTATAATGAAGATATGTCGATAAAGTATGATATTAAGAGGACAGACTGTCAGGCATACATACATACATACATACATACGTACGTACGTACATACATACATACATACATACATACGTACGTACATACATACATACATACATACATACATACATACATACATACATACATACATACATACATTCATACATACTCATAAAAATGTATTATATCATAGGATAACGTCCTTTATAAGATTTCCATTTTTTTCATATTTTCTTATTCAATAGTTTGCCAAAATTTTTCATCTTTTTCAAGTTTTTCAGACTGTGTGTCTCAGTCAGTGAGTGCGTGTATGTGCGTTTGTTTGTATGTGTGTTTATGTATGTTGTATGCTTAAATGTTTTTTTTTGTTTGTATAGAGTTGTATTGTATTTAAAATTTACGAAGCGTCTCCGATGATTTGAATACGTGAATGTGTTTTGCATTTAGGTATGTGTGTGTGTGTGTGTTTGTGTGTGTGTATGTGTGTGTGTGTGTGTGTGTGTAGTGTACGTATGTCTATGTAAGGGTATGTGTGTATGTATGTATGTGTACGTATGTGTGTATGCCAAGTTGTGTGTATGTATGTATATGTGTATGTATGTATATATATATATATACATGTGTGTGTGTGTGTGTGTATGTATATGTAATGTGCATCTGTGTGTTTTTATCTGTATATAGACTTGAATTAACAGCTATAACAACATTATTAATATTACTGCTACCACTACCATTAGCAATAATAATAATAGTAATAATAATAACAATAATAATAGTAATAATAAAAAAAACAATAATATAGGTGATAATAACAACAATAATAAATTTTTGAAAAAAAAGAAAAAGCGGAGAAATGAAGAAGTAATGCTAGGCCGAATCGCATGACAGAACTAACAAAGCGGCAAATTTAATTCTAGAAAAACAAAGCACAAAAACAACAACAACAAGATACAACAACAACGAGATACAACAACAACAAGATACAACAACAACGAGATACAACAACAACAAGATATAACAACAACAATAAGATACAACAACAACGAGATACAACAACAACGAGATACAAAAATAACAAAATACAACAACAACAACGAGATACAAAAATAACAAAATACAACAACAAGATACAACAATAACAAAATACAACAACAACAATAATAACAACAACAATATACAACAACAAAAAAAGTATGGTAACAAAATAAATCAACAAACACTCAATCAAAAACAAAATAGAAAAAACGAAACTAATAAAAACCAGATTCAGACGGAAAAGTTTTTAATTCCGAAAAAAAACCAATGAATGCACGCAGATCGTCCCTTGCATTAGTGTACGTGTTCAAATAATATAGCATTGAGTTAAAATTTAAAGTTTAAAAAAACCTATAAAACACGAAACTACAAACAATACAATACAACTCAACACAACAGAATACAATACAATTCAATACAATATAATACAATACAATGCTATACAACCCAATAAAATGCAATTCAAAACAATACAACACATATATTTTTAAAAACAACTACAACACAATCAATACAAATATCTACTAGCACCGATCATTAAATACATTGTTCATAAAAAAAGCTCAATACACACATTTTCTTACGAGCATATACCTCGCAGCAGAGGTTAGCATGGGATCGGGAATCGAGCGAATCCAATGGTTCCCATGAGGGAATAGGGAATTGCTGTTCGGGAATCGTAAAAGACTGGAAGGAATGGGAGGGACAAAGCGGGATTGAGTTAAGGAAACTGGGAATGGAAATTTTCTGGAACGTTGTCATGAGTGGGAATTTGGGAGGAAATTTGGAATGAGAAAAACGCTCACCACTGCATTACATACATATACAAAAGAAGGAAAAAACGGAGAGAGAGAAAGAAAGGGAGAAAGAGAGAGGGAGAGAGAAAAATGCTCATCTACACAAAAATATATATACCAACGCAAATACATACCCACTGGCGTATGGCCTATAAAAATAAAATTACATACAAATGTACATAAAACATACAAAAAAAAGAACATACATACATATGCATACATACTTAGACGCATACAAACAAACATGCATACAAATGAGAAATAGAGTGTATGGTTGGCTACTAACGTATTTTTAATCACGAAACAAAAAAAAATACAAAGTCATCTTAAAACAAACATTAAAGCAATTAAAGAAATACATAAAATAAAGAACACACATACATTCTAACATACGAACCTATATATACATATATACAGATAAACATACATGCCTGCTTACAAACATTCAATTCCTTAAAAAGCACACAAAAAAAAGAAACACATTTTTTTTTAAATTATACAAACGAACGTACAAACGAAGAAAAAAGATGTGCGTGTGTGTGTGAACGTGTACGTGTGTATGTGTGTGTGTGTTTGTGTTAGGAGTAATTTTCCGGTTTGTTGAGATTGGAGAAGCAGATAAATGTTAATGTTCCTCCAAGAGGAAGGAATCAAAAACATCAGAGTCAAGAAAATTCTTGAATAAAAAGTTTTCTCTTTTTCTCTTTCTTTCTCTCTCTTTTTCTCTCTTTCTCTCTCCTTCTCTCTTTTTTTATCTTTCGTTTTTTGAATTTTAAACGAAAAAAAAATAAAGCAGATGCAATAAAATTTTTTTGGCCGTGTTTCATTTTCTTGAATTTTAAAGTTTGAAATATGGAAGGCAATGAATTCTCGTATGTCAGAAGAAAATGATATAATCAATGACACTGATAAAATTAAACTCAGGATACACTACAATAATTGTAAGACATCACAATTGGTCTTAAAGAACAACTACACTCCTAAAAAAGATTCTACTTTGAAGCGTAATCATGCATTATATGAATTTAAATGTCCTATTGACGACTGTGTGTGTGTGTAAGTGTGTGTGTGTGTGTGTGTGTATGTGTGTGTGTGTGTGTGTGTGTGTGTGTACATATATACATAAAAAAGATGAACCGTTTGATTTAAACGCTCAAAACGAATATAAATTGTCGACTTTTTGAGAAAAATAAATAAATGAGAATGAAGAATAGTTGAAATCAGTCGGAGACTCAACATGGGACTGGCGAGCAACAAAGAAATCTTTCAAAATAAATTATTTCCTGGGCTATGTGGAATTTCAAAATAGGCGAACTCCTCACACACACATACACACACACACACACAAACACACACACACTAACACACACAAATTTTCTTACACACACACACACATATGGTTCAATAGATTACGGAATAACTCCATAGATTATGAGATAGTAGGCAGTCTGAGAAGATGAAATAAAATTATTTTGAATGATAAATAAGAAAATTGAAAAATTATTTAATAATTAGTAATAATAATAATAGTTAGTGAAAATAATAATAAATTATTATAATAATAAGATTATTAATAACAATAATAAGCTTTAATAATAATAACAACAAGAACATCATTAACAAAAATATTGATGGGACTAAATTGATTGATTAGAAACTTGATTTATGTAAAAAAAAGCCTTAGTTGGGCAAATAATTTAACAAAATTAACTGCACTGCTACTACTACTACTACTATTACTACTACTGTTACTACAACTACTACAGCAACAACTGAAGCAACAACTACAACAATGACAACAACTACTAACGCTGCTACTACTACTACTACTACTACTACTACTACTACTACTACTACTACTACTACTACTACTACTACTACTACTACTACTACTATTAATACTACTAATACAGTAACGATTGCAACAACGACAACAACAAAAACTACTATTACTACTACTATTACTACCACTTCTACAACTACTACTACGGCAACAACAACAACTACTACTAATTATTATAATAATATTAACAATATAAAAGTCATAATTCATAATTTCAAGTCTCTTTTCCATCTCCTGGCTACCTAAGGTAAAATTGTCTGTTGGTCTAACTTTTATGAATATCTTATCTTCAATGGGTAGTTCTAACTCTTCGTATCTATCTCTCTCTTTTTCTCTTTCTCTCTCTCTCTCTCTCTCTCTCTCTCTCTCTCTTGCTCTCTCTTTCAATGTCTTCATACTTCTATTTTATTCTTTCTCCAACTCTTTTTCCCTCGTCCCTTCTCTCTTTCCTGTTTTTCATAAAATTGTGCGCGTATGTGTTACGCTCGTATGTGCAATAGTAATAATGGTATCATAAATAACAACAACAACAACAACAACAATAACAATAACAACAATAATAATTAAATAATAATAATAATAATAACAAAACCAAAAAAAGCAAAACATCTCTAACCAGCAATAAGGTCACCAAACGCGAAAAACAAAATCTCAAAATTCAAATTTCCAAATCAAGATAGAAATACATCTATGGATTATTTACTACGACCTTTTAATGCCTTTGAACTGATGATGAGGACGCACACACGCACACATACACACACACGCACACATACACGCACACACGCACGCAGACATACATACACATACATTCACACAATCCTACTTACACACATACTTATATACCTATATACTTACATCACACCATGATAAAACTGGGCTTCAAATAGCTTCAGTGTGCATATTTTATTGGTGGGACATATGAATTATGTATGTGTGTGTGTACGTGTGTGTTTGTGTGTGTTTGTACATGTATTTATTTATGTGTGTGTATGTATGTTTATATGTGTTTATGTATATACAAACAGAAAACGACAAAAGCCAAACAAAAAATATACAAATGATGGCATCCCAGACATCGATAAACAAAATTTTCAAGCAATCATCATAAACAAAATGAAATACCGAAGACAAATTACAATAAACAAATTTTAGCATAAACAAACAAACAAATAAACAAACAAACATGAACATAGGCACAAATTATGCAAACAAACAAACAGACAAATAACGAAAAACTAGCTAGCAACACTGTTTTCAGACTAACGTTATTAATATATCACCCGACAAACATTCCCCAACTAAGACATGAAGAAATACAAAACATACACAACGAAAAGCATACAAAAAGCAAACATAACAATAACAACAACATACAAAAACATACCAGAACAACAACGACTAACACTCAATGCCTTAATAATATAATATTCCATTGTTATTCCATACAAATTATAAGGGCCAAAACGCGTGGGATAAAAAAAAATGCAATCATTACATATGCGTGAATTGGGTATCTGTGTATGTTTGAATGTTTTTGAATGTGTGTGTGTGTGAGTATATGTGTGTGTATGTGTATGTGTGAGTTTGAGTGTGTGTGTGTGTGTACGTGTGTGTGTGTTTGTATTTGAAAAGTGTGTTCATGAGTCTGTAATAAATCAAACAAAAAAAAAACAATGAAAAAATGGAAAACTAATAAAAGACCCAATGTGAAAAAAATATTAAAAAGAAAATAAATGAAAGTAAGAGAGAAAGAGAGAGAGAAAAAGAAAAAGAGAAAGAAAAGAAGGGAGAGAGAGAGAGAGAGAGAGA
>NW_008703870.1:21035-38760 GCF_000326865.2 Helobdella robusta
CTAGCAAAGAGCTTCAATTAAGTTATATATGGCAGCCTACTTCTTTATATTCATAAGAACACGTTCGTAATATTTTTCTATGATTATATCTGTTAAAGAGAGAGAGAGAGAGGAGAGAGAGGGAGAGACCGTGAGAGAGGAAAAACTCTTGCATACATTGGAAAAGAAGAAAGAGAGAGAGAGAGAGAGGGAAATACGGCGAAGAGAAATAAAGGTTAAATAAATAAATAAAGCGAGATAGAGAGAGAGAGAGAGAGAGAAAGAGAAAGAGAGAGAGAGGGAAAGAGAGAAGAATTAAAAACAAAAGAACTTTTTGAAAGAATAATGAAAAAACACCAAGAGGGAAATCAGGTGTACCAGCCAGCCAGCCAGCAGTTACAATTGTCTTGTCTCTCTCTGGAAAAAGCTTACAGAAAAAGAAATTTTAAAAGTTTCGCGCTACGTAAAAAATGGCTTTTGTGTGTTTTTTTAATTATTTTTTAATGTTTATTTAAAAGTTCAATTAAAGTTAATAATTGTCTTTTTTTTCTAATATGTGTGTTTATAAAAATTATGAATAGCACTAAATTTTATATCATTATTGCTACTACTACTGCTACTGTTGCTACTACTACTACTACTTACTACTACTGCCACTACTACTACCACTACCACTACTACTACCACTACTAATACTACTACCTGCAACTATTACTATGAATAATGTAGTTTTTCTTTTCAAAAACGAAACCTCGATAAGACATTCTTCCAAGAAAAATTTGATACATTGAAATTTTATTACATAATAAAATCTGATTAACTTTAATGTAACAAATACAAAGACATAATTTTAAATCTTTTGAAAGACATAAAAAATTACAAATAAATAATTAAATTAAAATCACCGTACAAAATGTTGATATATCAACTCTTAAGCGAAACAATACGAAACTCTGCTTTTAAGTTAAAAACATTTTTACACTCATTCATTCCTTTATTCATTCATTCATTTGTTCATTCATTCATTCATTCATTCATTCGTTTTTTCTTTCGTTCATTCATTCATTCATTCATCCACCAAAACACGCTTTATTCAGAGGAATTAGTTTCAATTTTAATCAAGATGGCCGAAAATTTGTTAAAGAGGAAAAAATTTGAATTTTAATCCAAAATTACAAAAAAATAAGAAATTTAATTTGGAATTACGAAAGAATTTGAGAGAAAATTTAATAACGAGGAAAAACATCATTCCACACCTACTTCGCTAATCCTATGAATGATCGTTAAAAGATTAGAAATGAAAGAAAGTGAATGGAGAGAGAGAGAGAGAGAGAGAGAGAGAAACATGGCTGACAATGATGATGAACATAATAATACAATATTAAATAGCAATTTACATAAAATGAATAAAAAGTTTAAAAAAACGTACCAAAGAGACTGAAAAATAGGAGAGATCGTGAGAGATAAAGAAAAAGAGAGAATGAGGATGAGAAAGTAAGGGTAAGATTTTTTTTTGGAAAGTAATGTAATTATTTCTGGCGGTTTTCAGCGGTCAAATGGCGCAAACAAAGACAACAGATCACGCCCATTAAATAATTTTTCATCTTTTATAATTCTTTGTGCCTATATCTTTTGAGTTTTTTCTTTAAATTTGTATTTCCCATATTTTTATCATTTTTAATATTTTATTTTCTTTTATTTTTTTTTTGCTCGCTGGCTTATTTTTGAAAATTTATTAATCTAATTAACTTTTTTGAGGTTTCAGCGTGATTAATGTCATCTACTAATTGATGTATTATATGCTTCTATGATTAACAAAGGTTATGTGTATGTATAGAGTTGTATAGTGGGACAAAGAAAGAGAAGGAAAAAGGAAGACAAACAGAGACAGAGATAGACAGACAAGCAGCAGACAAAGAAGAAAAAAATGAAAAAATAAAAAAGAATAAAACAGAAAGAGAGAAAGAAGAATATAAAAAGAGACAGAAATTGAAATAAGATGAAAAAAATGCACTTCATGAGCACTTCTGCACTTCTTGTAATTATTTCCCTCTTCAAATTTTAGTTTTAACCTCGTTAAATTGTTATACATAGTCAGCAGTAACAGCAGTCGCTAAAACGCCATCATCGTCACCATCATCATCGTCCTCTTCATCATTATCATCGTCTTCGTCGTCATCATCATAGTCACCGTCATCATCCCGATTATCGTCGTCTTCGTCATTATCATCATCGTCATCATTATCATCGTCATCATCATCGTTATCATCTTCACCATCATCATCATCATCATCATCATCATTGTTGTCGTCGTCACCATCATATATGACATCGTCGTCTTCATCATCGTCGTCATCATTCTTAATAAATTCTTCCTGTCACAAAATTCTTGAATTTTTTTACAATACTACGCTAAGGCGCCTGTTCAGAGACACATACAAACATACATGCATACAAACAAACAAACATACAAACAAACAAGCATACAAACAAACAAACATATGCCTACGCATACGCACAAAAACTCACTTGTACGTGGCTGTAAGTTCATCAAATGTATGAAAAAATGAGTGTGCTGTATTTGTAAATATATAAATATATGTCTGTATCTAGGAATGTGTGTGTGTAAGTCCGTAATGTGTAAATGTGTGTGCGTGCGTATGTGGGTGTATGTGCGTGTGTGTGCGTGCGTGTGTGTGTGCGTGCGTGTGTGTGTGTGTGTGTTTGAAGAGTGTGTGACGAGATTGAAAGAATGAGTGAAACGTTTCAAATCGAAATTTTTTTTTGTTTAATCAAAATTTTCTTCATATGCTCATGATGTCTATTTTTAGCTATTATTATTGTTTTTGTTGTTGTTATAATTAAAGTTTTTTTAAAGTTTATGTTTTTGTTGTTATTGATGTTGTTGTCATTGTGTTGCTTTTTACTTTCGACTTTGTGGAATCGCGCTTTCCTGTTGACATTCCCATCAACTTTTCACTTCCGGTTTGGATGACGATGCTGCTACTGCTGCTGCTGCTGCTGCTGCTGCAGATGATGACGCCAACGACGACAAAGATAGTAATGATGATGCTGGTTTTGTTATAGTTAAAGTTATAGTAGCAGCAGTAGTAGTAGTAGTTGCAGCAGTAGTAGTAATAATATTAGTAGTAGTTGTTGTTGTTGTGGTTGTGGTAGTTGTAGTAGTGGCGGTAATAATAATGCAGACAACAACAGATGCAAATTCTCAATGCCAATGCATACACTTGCATTTCGATTACGTCATCAATCACGTGACTCCGAAACAAGCATTGGATTGGCTGGTTGGTTGGCTGGTTGGTCGTGGAGGATTCGAGATAACATAAGGGCATCAACCACATTCATATTCATATTTGTGTGTGTGCGTGCGTGTGTGTGTGTGTGCGTGTGTGTGCATGTGTGTGTGTGTGCGTGTTGTGTGTGTGTGTGATGTGTATTGTTAACTTTTGAAGTTTTTTGACGATTCTTCCGGATTCAAATACACCCTGAGTCAAGCAAGATATAAAACTCAAAATCATTTATATTGAAACAAAATTTCTTGCACCATAACTTTGACCGATACAATTCTATTAAATAATTCTACACGCGTGAAAGAAAAGTAAAAAGGTACTTGTACATATTACTCTCCGACATTCGAAACCAGAAAACCGATTGAAGATGGACATTGAAGAAAATTATTTTTACAAAAAATATATCTGAAAATAAACAAAAACATATAAAAAAACCAAAGAGTACTAAAATACTACAAAAAAATATGCGATCAAATGAAAAAAAATGCCAAAAAAGATAAGAAATAATGGTTGCATCTATGGGAACAAAATCAATTATATACACGCCTCAGAAGACACACATACAAACATACAAACATACGTATATACAAACATACGTACATACATATATACTTACATACGTATATACATACATATATACTTACATACATACAAAAAAATCTTAAAATTTACAACTTTCTAACAAGACCATATACTTAAGATGTTTTTTCTTGTTTAGATCCGGACAGGAAAACCCTCTTGTATTATTTTTGTATGCTAAACATGATTATACATACATACAAACAAACATACAAGCATACATACAAGCATACACATATACATACATTCATTCATGCATACATAACATATAAACAAACATACATACATACATACCCACACACACACGTACACACACATACATACTTTTGAAGATTCAGATAAAATATTGGTTTTTGAGGAAAAGAATAGTTGCACAATGAAAAACGAAGCGCCAAATAAATTAAAATGAAATGAAAGGAAAGAAAAAAAGAAGATAAATAATAAAAATGAATGTTGCAGCAATAGCTCAGCACTAATTTAATTCATTCCTGTGCAATAATTTAATTAATCACAATACAATGATAGTATTTTGTTCCACTAACGACAAAAATCACTTTCTCTCTTTCTCTCTCTCTCTCTCTCTCTTTCTCTCTTTTTTTCCCTCTCTCTTTCTCTCTCTCTTTTTCTCTCTCTTTTTCTTTCTCACTTTCTTTCTTTCTCTTTTTCTTTGTGTAATTTGGGGTGTGTTTTGGAGTTTAGTTTGGTATTTTTGATCGTAATTTTAAATGTATCTGTGTGTATTTGTGATTGTAAGTGTAACTGTGAGTATCCGTAATTGTGAGTGTTTCTGTGTGTATCCGTCACTGTACGGTTATCTGTGAGTATCAGTGACTCTAAGTGTATCTGTGTGTATCCGTGATTGTACGTGTATCTGTGAGCGTATCAATGAGGGTATCAGTGAGTGTATGAAAGTGTACAAGTTAGGTGTATCTAAATCATGTTGAGGTATCAAAGAAGATATTTTTTGCCGGCGCATATTAGCCCAGGTGTATCAACTTCGCTGTGAGTTTTGTTTCCAATAAATATCATTTATGTGGGTTTGCATACTTGGCCCTTGCTAAATTGGATTAATAAAAAAATATTCTCTTAAATAATGGCCTCAAAAATAAATTCGGGTCTTTTTTGGAATCATTTTGTTGACATCGTTGTTGTTGTTGTTGTTGTTGATGATGATGATGACGTTGATGATGATGACGATGATGATGATGATGATGATGATGATGATGATGATGATGACGACGATGATGATGATGATGATGATGACGTTGTTGATGATGATGATGACGTTGATGATGATGACGATGATGATGACAACGATGATGATGATGATGATGATGACGTTGTTGATGATGATGATGATGACGACAATGTTTTTCAAATAATTTTTATTTCGATTATCTGGAAAGCTACATGTGCGTGTTCATGCTTTCATGCTCACAAATCTCAAACTCAATGAAATAAAATGCTCAGTATTTAAACCACTATCAAGTGGCAATAATAAATAAAAAGATAAAGTAATAACAAGATGATAATAAATAATAATAACAATAATAATAATAAATAACAACAATAATAATAATAATAAATAACAATAATAATAATAATAATATTAATAATAAACATAATAATATGATTAATGGTAGGAATGGAAAGCATTGATGTACAGGACACGTCGGTTCGAACAATTACGGTTAAACGATCCTACATCAAATCACGTCATCTTTTTGTATGTTTGTTTGTATGTCTGTATGTATGTTTGTATGTATGTATATGTGTGTATGTATGTATATATATATATATATATCGTAAAAATATGTGTATGTATGTATGTTTGTTTGTTTGTTTGCTTGACTGTTTGTTTGTATATGTTTGTTTGTATATATGTGTGTTAGTATATATATATATGTTTGTTTGTTTGATTGTATGCATGCATGCATGCATGTGTGTGCAAGTTTGTCTTGTATGTTTTTATGTTTTGAATAATTAAAAAATTATTTTCATGTTTCAGAAATCGAGAAAAAACAGATATTTAAAAAAAACTCGTACCTTTGATGTTCAAACTAAATATATATCTCGGTGCATGGTTCTTCAAAGTGACTTTAAATCGATCTGTAGAGAGGAAAGGTTCTAAGAGGTTCCCCATTGAGTTGATCTGATTGTCTTCGTCCCTCTGTCTCTTTGTCCATATGGCCGGGTTGTTAAAATAATCGAAGTATTCGTAATGAAACTCGCATAGTAAGTCGGTGTTATCGCCGGATCTGAATATTAATCGTTGGCCCCTTGTCAGAATGTGGATCTGTGTGCTTGTGTATTGTTGTTGCTGCTGCTGCTGCTTCTGCTGCCGCTGTTGTTGTTGGAAATGTGGATGTTGTTGTTGTTGTTGTTGCTGGTGGTGGTAGTGTGTATGTAGTACTTGTGAATGTGTGTGTGTTTGTATATCTGATTGTTGTTGTTGTTGTTGTTGAGTGTGTATTTGCTGCTGCTGTTGTTGTTGTTGTTGATGAGATTGTAGTTGAAGTTGTTGATGCGGCTGTGGTTTGAAGTGGTGCGGTTGCTGTCTTTGCGGTTGCCGCTGCTGTTTTTGATGTTGTTGTTGATCTAAATAATTACGGAATGGATGATTTTGTTGTTGTTGTTGTTGTTGATGCTGTTGATGGTTGCTTTCTAAAAGTTTGTTGTTGTTGATGTTGTTTGTACTGAAGTCATCGTCGAGAGATTTTGTCATGAATATATCTCTCTGATTTTTATTATTGTAACTGGTGTTAATTATATTATCATTATTATTACTGTCATTGCTATTATTGTCGTTGTTGTTGTTATTGTCGTCGTTGTTGTCTTCGTTGTTGTCGTTGTTGTTGTTGTTGTTGTCATATTTGTTGTGTCGAATTTTACGAACCAAGTTGTTGCGGGGATGGTAACGATTGATGTCACGAAATTTTTTAATGATTTTATTTCTGATATCTTTATTGCTGTTATATTTGCCACGGCTAGTTTTGTTGTTGCTGTTTTTGACGTCATCAATGACGTCATTGTTGTTGTTGTTGTTGTTGTTGCAACAATATTCGTAGTAGGATGCTACAATTAGGAAACGCAATAAATTTAATTTTATCGCCGTCCTTAGGTAATTAAAGAATGTTAAAAATTTCAACATAACTTCATCATTCGGACCAATGCTTCTGAATGTTTAACATTTTTACAGCATCAATATCAACAACAACGACAACAGAAACAACAACAACAACGACAACAGAAACATCAACATCAACAACGACAACTAAAAATCAACAACAATAACAACGACGACAACATCAACAACAACCTCAACAATAAGAACAAAAACATCAACAACAACAACATCAACAACAACAAAATCAACAACAACAACAGCATCAACAACTACAACAGAAACATCAACAACAACATCATTCGAAAAAAGATTTATATTTCATTAGTGTGGCATTACATGCACAACACTGTTCGAAACCAAGGAGCGAGAGAATGAAAATACTCTTTTATTGTCGTCACTCTTGGTGACGTCATCAACCTTGTTGTTGTTGTAGATGTTGTTGTTGATGTTGTTGTAGATGTTGTTGTTGTTGTTTGTTGTTGATTTTGTTTTACTTTGCCTTGTTAATGTTGTTTATTTTATTGACAACGGTTGGCTTTTTGTATTTATATGGATTGCTCTTTTTTCAAGGAGGCCACATGGTTCTTTGTTTCTTAAGTATCTTCACGTTGTTGTTGTTTTTGATGTTGTTGTTGATGTTGTTTTAATGACGTCACTGTTTATTTATTTTATTGTTCTGTTGTTGTTTTCGTGTAATAAATGCTTCTAATACCACTACCACCTCTACTACTGCTACTGCTAATACTACTACTGCTGCTACTACAATTACTGCTACTACTACTAGTAGTAGAAGTAGTTGCTGCTACTACTACTACTGCTACTACCACTACTCTTACTACTACTTCTGCAGTAGTTGTAGTAGGAACGGAAATAATTAAAAGAACAGAATGAAGCATACATAACGATAAATAGCCACTAGAACCAACATCGCTTACAAAATTAAACCAATAACATTAGCTACAACGACATAACAACAACAACAACTACAACTAAATCAATAACAACAACAACTACATTAACAACAACAACTACTACTACTACATCAACAACAAAAACAACATTGAAACAACAACAATAACATTAAAACAACATTAATAACAACAAAGTTAACAAAAATAAAATCCACAAAAACAACAATATTGACGTGACATCATTAGCGAGAACAACAACAACAACAGTAACAACAACTACTACAACTACATCAACAACAACAACAACAAAAACATCAACAAAACTAATAACATCAATGACGTCATCATCATCATCATTATCATCATCACTCTCAATTATGACCAACACTTTAACGGTAAAGCCAGGACATAACACAGCTGGCAATTAATCATCATCATCATTGTCAGCCTCATTGTCGTCGTCATCATCATCACCACTATCATCATCATTATCGTCATCTTTACTTTAATTATTATTATTATTATTATCACTTCATATCGCTTAAATAAAGAAATAATCACACTAACAATCTTTCATCATCGTCGTCATCCTGGCCGACTTTGATGTAGGAGTAGTATCTGTAGTGACTGCTGTTGCTGCTGTAGCTCTAGTAGTAGTAGTAGTAGAAGTAGTAGTAGTAGTAGTAGTAGTAGTAGTAGTAGTAATAGTAGTAGTGGTGGTGGTGTTGGTAGTAGTAGTCGCCATCATCATCGTTGTCATCATCATCAGCATGATCATTGTGATGATTATGACGAGTGAGTTTGTGGTTAGTAAGCGAATGAGACGGAGTTGAACGTTGGTTCTTGTGGGGCGAAACTTTACTATCATCGTCATCATTTTGCTGATCATTGCTTATCATTTGTGCATCTCATCTTCATTATCGTCGTCATCATTCTCATAGTTATTATCGCCATCATTATCATCATCTTTGTCGTCGTTGTTGTTGTTGTTGTTGTTGTTGTTGTTTTCGTCATCATCACCATCATCATCATCAATGGAGCTGTTCTGGGAATGTGGTAGCGACGACGATGATGGTGATGTTATAAACGAATTGTAATGATGATGATGATGATGAGGATGATGATGATGATGATGATGATGAGGATGTAGATGATGAGAATGATGATGACGATGATGATGACGATGATGATGTAGATGATGACGATGATGATGACGATGATGATGACGATGCATGAGATGATGATTGATGATGACAATACTGAAAATTGCAAAGAAGACGAATAAAAACCATCTGGAATGGAAAGGAATGGACAATTTTGCCTGGTTAAATTCAACTAAAATCATGACGACGATGATGACGACGATGATGAAAAGATGATGAGAGATTGAAAGAGTGAAAAAATAGTTGACAAGAAGTGAACGATCACAGAAATAAGCAGAATAAATCCGAAGCAATTAAAATAATAATTTTTACGACGATGACGACGACAATTTAAAAAAATCAATTCATATAGAAAACATTTAACTGCTTAAAATAGCTAGGTATCATCAACAGGTACCGTGATATCATCACAGCGTTGTATCATGATAGTGTAGTATCATTACACATACCATAGTATCATCAGATGGTGGTATTTAGTTAATACGCGGCTATTGTGTAATGTATAGGGTATTTATCCAGCCCAATGCCCGTGCTAGTAAACTTTATGGAAAGTTTATTTTAATTTGTGGTTCTGGTTTTACATGCTTTCGGGAAGATGGATAATCCAATAGCATGAGTTGCACACCTCTATTACATGCATACACACATATTTACAGACACATACATACATAAACACACACACACAAACACACACACAAACATACACACAAACACACACATACACAGAATACAAACATACAAAATATTTTTTTTTCTTAAGAAAAAAAACTGTTCATTTATTTAATCACTTTATGTTTTTTGAACAGTTGGGAGAACAGTTGAGAAAATAGTTTTGAAGTGAAGGAAAGAAAATTTTCCAGTTCCAAAAGAAAGAAATTGAAATTAAGTAAAAGAAATAAATTACACGATTCGGCCACACAACTAGCTAGCAAGGAGAAAAAAAATTTAATCAAAAATAAAAGTTAATTAAATTGAAAATATACAAAGGCACAAAAATTGATATTAGACAAAAGAAGAAATGAAATGAGAATGAATGAGTGAGAAGAAACATGTAAGGCTACATAGTATATAATATCTCACACACACACACATATACACACACACACACACACGAACAAACAAACATGCATGCGTGCAACAAAAAACTAGCGACATACAACATCAAACAAAATTTCACAATGATTATAAAGGGACACAAGAAAATGAAGTTTGAAAAAAATACTAAAAAAAGATAAGAATAGCAGAGATTTCGGATATTGAGAAGGAAAAAATTTTGAAGCGTTGAACAACGTGTCTTTGTATAGTTATTTATTAACAGATCAATGTTTGTATGTTTGTATCTATGTTTGTATGTTTGTATGTATGTATATAGCTATTTAGTAACTGATCAATGTTTGTATGTTTGTTTGTATGTATGTTTGTAATTTTTTGTATGTATGTATGTAGTTATTTAGTAACTGATCAATGTTTGTATGTATGTTTGTTATTGTGAATGTTTGCATGTATGTAGTTATTAAATGACGGATCAATGTTTGTATGCATGTTTGAAATTTTGTATGTTTGTTTGCATGTATGTATGTGTTGTATGTTTGTGAAGGATGTTTGTTGTTGTCAAGTTCTCAGATATTGCATGCAAGAGGTTTTTGTTCATTTTCAGCGTACTATGACAGATCTTTGAGTTGTTTTTGTTGTTGTTGATGTTAGAATTATACAGACCAATGTATGTCTGTCTGTCTGTGTCAATTCGTCTGTATTTGTTCGTTTATATGTATGCGTCTATAACCTCTTCTTCATCCTCATCATCATCATCCTCTCTGTTAGCATATTTACACAATAAATGTTTTAATAATTACCCAGTCAGTCATCATAGTCTTAATCACCAATGTTGATCTAATTATACAAATTGACGTCATCATCATTACAGACATTGTTTTTCTAATTAGGCGAATGACGTCATCATCATCGCGATAAACAACAACAACAACAACATCATCATCATTGTCGTCGTCTTCATCTTCGTTCACGAAATAATTGGTACACCAGTGAATGGGGGCGATTTTAATCAGCTAGCAAGATGTCCTAGAATGTAATTAATTATTTTTTCAATACGAGCGCTCTGTCCTGTTGTTATTGTTGCCGTTGTAGTTGTTGTTGGTGTCATAGTTGTTGTTGTTGCTGTTGTTGTTTTGGTTGTTGCTGTTGTTGCTTTGGTTGGATATAAATAAATATATAAATATGGATTTTTAACGCAGAAAATGTAACTGGCGGAAATAAAAGATTTTTTGGCTTTTAACGTCGCTTTGATTGTAAAAAAATTCTTATTATTCTTATTATTATTATTATTATTTAATAATAATAATATTATTATTGTTGTTATTATTATTATTATTAGAAATATAGTAGTAGTAGTAGTAGAAGTAGTAGTAGTAGTAGTAGTAGAAGTAGTACTAGTAATAGTAGTAGTAGTAGTAGTAGTAGTAGTAGTAATAGTAGTAGTAGCAGCAGCAGCAGCAGTAGTAGTAGTAGTAGTAGTAGTAGTAGTGGCAGTAGTAGTAGTAGCAGCAGTATTAGTAGTAGTAGTAGCAGGAGTAGTAGTAGTGGTAGTATTAGTAGTAGTAATGGAAGTAGTAGTAGTAGTAGTGGTAGGGTAGAAGCAGTAGTAGTATTTCTACAACTGTGACTGGCAATCCATTTCCTTTGTTATTAGCGATTTAAATGGAGTAAGTAGAAGTTTTTCCATTTATGGCTTTTTAATAAGAACACCAGATTTTTTTGAAGTATTGTATTGTATATTGTATTGTGTGGTTTTTTTTGTATTTTGTTAAATTTTATTGTTTGGTATTTTTTCTTTGTCTATATATTTTTTTGTTAAAGTTAAAATATAATTGTGCCTATATAACTGTGTGTGTGTGTGTATGTGTTGTTTGTTGTGTGTCTGTTGTGTGTGTTTGTGTTGTGTTTGTGTGTATGTGTATGTAGGTGTGTATGTGTGTGTGTACATATACGTATACATAAATATAAACGTATGAATGTGTGTACAGCCCATCCTACAAGAGATACAAGTTTATTGACTTCTGTATTTTTGTTTGTATGTACCAAAAAATAGTTTATGGAGGTATGGATTCGCGCGCATACAAAAATATTGATGTATTTTCATCGATGGATCGAGACAATGATACTTAAGTATGTATGTATGTGTGTGTGTGTGTATGTGTGTGTATGTTCTTACATATGTGTGTATGTATGTATGTATGTATGTATGTATGTATGTATGTATGTATGTATGTATGTATGTGTATGTATGTTTGTGTGTGTATGTATGTGTGCGTGCGTGTGTGTGGGTACAAGTTAAGTTTAACTTTTGAGCGAAAGATGCTAGCAAGTATAAAAATGATGGATTGAAGTCATATAATAGCAGCATACTAGCGGATAATAATGCTAATAATAATAACATTTCTAGCATTGAAAAATAGAAACAACAAAAAAAAGAACGAAAGAAAGGAAGCAAGAGAAAGAAGGAGAAAACAAGAGAGAGAGAGAGAGAGAGAGAGAGAAAGTAAGAGAAAGAGAGAGAATAAAACTTAAGCAAAAGTGAAAGATTTAGAAAAATACAATTTCTTATATACACGTACGCACAACTGAGGCACTACACTAGCACATACATATGCAAATCTACACTTTCTTATTGTTCGTACATATTTTGTATACATATCTGTATAAATATTTGTATATATCTGTACGTATTTTGTATGTTTTTGTCTATGCATTGTGTATTTTTATAAGCTTTTGTAGCCCAGTGTAATGTCTTTCGTTGTTCTCTATCTAATTTGTATTTTTTCCTTTTAAATTCATTTTGCGAGCCTTTTCAGCAAGCCATCTCGGAGGTGCCTTTACTATTGAATTACTTCTCGAGGAACAAGAAAAATCATTGTTTGTTTTATTTTATTTTTAGTATAAAACTAAAATCACTACTTTGGTGATAAACGGTTAATCCTTGATGCTTATTTGCCAGGAAACATGTTTTTGTCTGAGATTAATTTTTCTATTTTTTAAAAATATTTTGAAATGATTCCATCAAATTTGTCTGGATTACTGAGAAAGTAATAGAATTTGGTGGGAGATGAAACAACTTTTTGTGAATGTTTAAAGAAATATGATGACGCCAAATTCGTTTTTTGTCGTGTAAGAGAGAAAAATATTTTCTCAATAATAGCAACAAAAATTTGTCTTGAGAATCTGGAAGGAAGAAAGCATTTTTTTCAATTATTGATTTTGGAGATTAACACAAAAACTGTACAAAACTTGTTTAATTTTAATAACGACAAAAAAAAATTTACTGTCAAAAACGACAAACACAAATATATACAAATAATACAACACACTGCTGAAACCAGTACAAACATACGAACAATACAATTTGAAATAGCACATGCAAAACAACAAAATTGCTAAAAGGGCAACCGGTATTTTTCATCCAGAAAGAAACAAATTTTTGTTTTCAATTTTCATTAATCTTCTCTTTTTTCCCAGAAACAGCGTTCACCTCTAATTTTTGGCTGGCGAATTTTTTTTACACAAATTTCAATCTCAACAAAGTTCGCTTCAACTCTCATTTTCGACCGCTACTACTCTTTATACTACTTCTCTTGCTACTCCTGCAAAGGTAATACCAGGCACTTCAACTAATACGCCATCCAGACGAGAATGTATAAACTATTTTTGAATGTTTAATTTTATCTATAGATTTTTAAAAAAATCATTTACATATTTTTTCCCTTGTTCAGATTGAAAATATTTCAGTTTTTGCTTCATTTTATTTTTTTAATTGAAAAAAAAATTTACTGTCAAAAACGTGTTAAGCTCGACGCGTGTTATAACATGCATGCCTGCTTGCCTGGCAGCTCTTTATATAAGGTTTGATTTTTTGAAATAATTTTACACACGCGCAAACATGTAAACACACATACATACATGCACATATGCATGCACATATGTATATACACACGCATACAAACAAACATACGCAGACACATATGCACGCACACATACATACATGCCGCATTTTTTTTCAAATCGTATCAAATATTGATGAGAAAATACGTTTTTATTCCAGAGTTTGGGCGAAACTGAGAATTTTTAACATTCCATCCAATGAACATTCTCTGTTCTTCATTCTGTTTTCCTTTGTTTCATTTTACATTTTTCAATCCAGACAATGTTTTTTGATGTTTTTAAGGAACTTGATTTATTTTTTTCTACAAACTTATGTTTTGATCAATTGTTTGCGAAACATTTTACATTCTCGAGTTATTTCATTGCAGAGTGTTCACTGCAATTCTCTTTGGCGTGTTCTTTTTTAATTTTTATACGGTTATTTAGTAGTAGTAGTGGTGGTAGTAGTAGAAAGAGTAGTAGTAGTAGTTATAGCAGTAGCAGCAGTAGTAGTAGTAGTGGCAGTAGTAGTTATAGTAGTAGTAGCAGCAGTAGTAGTAGTAGTAGTAGCAGTAGTAGTAGTAGTAGTGGTAGTAGTGGTAATAGTAAGAGTAGTAGCAGTAGCAGTTGTAGCAAACATACATTTAAAAATGAATGAGTGCCGTTTAAATGAACACTGGGTGCACATTCAATCATCGTCCCTTGCCCAATTGAGTTTTGTATGTAACATGCATACATACATACTTACATACATACATACATACATACATACATACATACATACATACATACATACATACATACATACATACATACATACATACATACATACATACATACATACATACATACATAAATACATACATACATACATACACATACATACATACATACATACATACATACATACATACATACATACATACATACATACATTTTTTTATTCATACGTGTATCGACCATCGTAAATAAAGATCATTCAATTCATTATTTAATGCGAGTTTTAAAAGTGGATTTAGCTACGAATTTTTTTCATTATTTTTATTTTGATTATTATTGATGCTGTTGTTGTTGTTGTTGTTGTTTTGTTACTATTATTTGTTTTTGGCTACATCTAATGGCTCTTTGAGTAGGAGTGTGGTTTTTGCTTGAAAATTGTTGTTTATACTGTTTGTTTATGTCAGAGACTTGTTTATGTTTAAGCCTGAATTATACGAGTGTGTGTGTGTGTGCATGTGTGTGTGCATGTGTGTGAGTGCGTGTGTGTGTGTGCGTGTATATCCACATGTGTAGTGATTAACGGCAGTTTGCTTGTGTGTTTGTAGTTGTGTGGCATGTACGTGAACGAGATTTTAACTGAAAGAAAGAGAGAGACGGAAAGAGAGAAAAAGAAAGTGTGTATGTCTGTGTGTATGTCTGTGCGTATGTCTGTGCGTATGTCTGTGCGTATGTATGTCTGTGTTTATGTCTGTATGTTTGTTTGTGTGTGTGTGTGTGTGTGTGTGTGTGTGTGTGTGTGTGTGTGTGTGTGTGTGTGTGTGTGTGTGTGTGTGTGTGTGTAAAGGAGAGTGTGTGCGTGGTTGTCTTCCAAAAATAACGATAATACCAGTTTAATGCAAAAGTCAGCAGACGAGTGTAGATGGAAGATGCGATGGGAGGAAAAAACAAGGGAGGAAAAATTTGGGCAGCGAAAAAAATTGTTATGCATAATTTATAACATTCCAAAATAATGCTTGGCTGGTTGGCTGGCAGTCTGGCTCGTTGGTAACTATGGTTCGATTGGGATGATGATAGTGTGTATGCGTGCGTTCGTGTGTGTGTGTGTTTGTGTTTGTGTATGTGCGCACGTATGTCTGTGTATATCCGTGTCCATGATTAATTGATGTTTTAAGAGTGGCATGACGGATCATGCTGTATTGAGTGTCTCTTACGAGCGAATGAAAATCATCATCATTATAAAAATCATTGATAACGAAACCATCATCACTTCGTCATTTTCCCCATCATCACCTCGTCATTATCACCATAATCATCGTCATCATTATTATCATCATTATCATCATCAACAACAACATCTAGCTCGATTTTACCGGCATCAAATGCCAGCCATGGACATTCGTCATAGTAGAAAGCATGGTTAGCTGGCAATTGCACGTGAGAGGGAAGATATTTTGTCGAATTTTCTTTGCCCCTATTGCTATTTGTTTTCATCTTGTATGTATATGTGTGTGTGTGTGTTTGTTTGTGTGTGTGTTTGTTTGTTTGTGTGTGCGTGCATGTGTGCGTGTGTGTATGTGCATAATTTTTGTCCTGCGAAATGCTGTTTAACGATGTGCTTGGTGGGGATTTTTATAATTGCTTTTACTGTTCTTGTTGATAACAACAACGACAATAATAACAATAACAATAACAACAATAATAACAATAACAATAACAACAATAATAACAATAACAATAACAACAATAATAACAATAACAATAACAACAATAATAACAATAACAATAACAACAATAATAACAATATTAATGTTTTGTTTATTTTTTTGGCTATTCAAGGTCAGTTGATGCCAGTTTAAATTGTAGAGTTATTCCATGGTCATCTCAACGCGTGGATTCAAATGTTTAAACGTTAATTTGCATACACAAATGTTCAGTATGTTTGTAAATTTTTCGAGATAAATGTTAGTTTTTTTTCAAAATGTATGTTTGTTTAGATGTGTGAGTGTGAGTGTGTATGTGTGAGTGTGTATGTGTGTGAACAGTTTGTTAGTGTGTGTGTGTATATATATATTTTGTGTTTTAGGCTTAAGTAAAGGTTCTTGTACATTTGTGTATGTGTGCGTGAATGTATGTTTGTGTGTATGTGTGGGTGTGTGTGTGTGCGTGTGTGTGCGTGTGTGTGTGTGCGTGTGTGTGTGTATGTGTGTGTGTACATTTCTAGATAAATGCACGTTAGCGTGTTTACACGTATTTTAGGAAAAATTTACACGCCTACAAGCGTTTTATATTAAGCATACATCACAATGTCTTGTTGGGATATGTTGTTGTTGATGTTGTTGTTGTTGTTGATGTTGTTTGTTGATGTTGTTGTTGTTGTTGTTTATTGTTGTTGTTGTTGTTGCTTATTTTACTTATATTATTTTTGTTATCGCATGTTTGCTGTTATGATTTCACGCGTTAGCATGGATAAGAAAAGAATACACAGCAAAGAAAGAGAGAGAGAGAAAAAAAAAGCGTGTGAGAGAAAAAAAAAGAGAGAACGAGAGAAAGAAAGAAAAAGTGAGGGAAGAATGAAAGTAAAAAAAATTGTGGAGGGGAGAGCTGTTTATAATTTGATCAAGAGATGACTGAGAAAGCAGAGAGGCATAATTTCTCATCAGCACCAGAAGGTTCCATCTTCTCTTCATCTTTTTCCTCTTTCTCTTTCCTCTTCTATATCCTCTTCTTTTGCATCATTCTCTTTCTCTCTCTCTCTCTCTCTACATTCTTTTCTTCCTTTATCCTTCTCTTTTTCTTTCTCTTTCTGTTAAATCACGTGTGTTTCTTTCATTAATTCACATCACTCAGTATATGTGCGTACGTGAGTGTGTGTAGTGTGTGTGTATGTGTGTGTGTGTGTGTAGTGTGTGTGTGTATTTGTGTGTATGCATGTTTGTAAGTTTCGAGAATGAATAATCACCAAGACCTCTGCAGCAGTGTTCAATGTATTGATTAGTAGTCGGGAGA
>NW_008703871.1:0-3492 GCF_000326865.2 Helobdella robusta
AAAACTGGTCTCACGAATGTCAATTCAGTAACATCGGTATCTACCAACAACATTTTGCCCGCAAAAATAACAACTGTTCCAAATCTGAATCCCTCATCTCACATTACAACGCTTGAATCTACAAATGATGTTTCAACGCCTGTCGAAACAAATGGCAAAACCACTGCGAACCCAAATACAAACACAATTGATATGAAACAATATTCTACAAGTAAAACAAATTTACTCACTACACATATACCGTCGACCGTTGCTTCATCTTTTGAAAATTTACACAGTACATCTCCAGCTCTCAACGACAATAAATTCACGTCAATCGATCATACATCTGTAAATTTGAACAATGTTGTTCTAACAACAGTTCCTCTAACAACAATAAGTGAAAATAGTATAAAAACATCCAAAACTGGTCTCACGAATGTCAATTCAGTAACATCGGTATCTACCAACAACATTTTGCCCGCAAAAATAACAACTGTTCCAAATCTGAATCCCTCATCTCACATTACAACGCTTGAATCTACAAATGATGTTTCAACGCCTGTCGAAACAAATGGCAAAACCACTGCGAACCCAAATACAAACACAATTGATATGAAACAATATTCTACAAGTAAAACAAATTTACTCAGTACACATATACCGTCGACCGTTGCTTCATCTTTTGAAAATTTACACAGTACATCTCCAGCTCTCAACGACAATAAATTCACGTCAATCGATCATACATCTGTAAATTTGAACAATGTTGTTCTAACAACAGTTCCTCTAACAACAATAAGTGAAAATAGTATAAAAACATCCAAAACTGACATTCTTACTACATCTGGCATAACTACCAGCAGCATTACGACAGAAAATCCATTTACAAATAGTCAAACATCTACCGTACACAAATTTTTCACCCCAAGTACAAACGTACATACACTTGAAAATTTTCTTGTCACAACGACTAATCCATCTACAGATCATGAACCAATAACTTCCCAATCGATAAACAAAATTTCAACCATCGAACATACTAAAACTAACTCTATACCAATAGGAACTGCGACCGTTGGAGCAAGTAGCGAAAATTTCGAAACAACTGGTCTCACGAATGTCAATCCAGTAATATCGGTATCTACCAACAACATTTTGCCCGCAAAAATAACAACTGTTCCAAATCTGAATCCCTCATCTCACATTACAACGCTTGAATCTACAAATGATGTTTCAACGCCTGTCGAAACAAATGTCAAAACCACTGCGAACCCAAATACAAACACAAGTGATATGAAACAATATTCTACAAGTAAAACAAATTTACTCAGTACACATATACCGTCGACCGTTGCTACATCTTTTGAAAATTTACACAGTACATCTCCAACACTCAATGACAATAAATTAACGTCAATCGATCATACATCTGTAAATTTGAACAATGTTGTTCTAACAACAGTTCCTCTAACAACAATAAGTGAAAATAGTATAAAAACATCCAAAACTGGTCTCACGAATGTCAATTCAGTAACATCGGTATCTACCAACAACATTTTGCCCGCAAAAATAACTACTGTCCCAAATCTGAATCCCTCGACTCACATTACAACGCTTAAATCTACAAGTGATGTTCCAACGCCTGTCGAAACAAATGTCAAAACCACTGCGAACCCAAATACAAACACAATTTATATGAAACAATATTCTACAAGTAAAACAAATTTACTCAGTACACATATACCATCGACCGTTGCTACATCTTTTGAAAATTTTCACAGTACATCTCCAGCTCTCAATGACAATAAATTAACGTCAATCGATCATACATCTGTAAATTTGAACAATGTTGTTCTAACAACAGTTCCTCTAACAACAATAAGTGAAAATAGTATTAAAACATCCAAAACTGACATTCTTACTACAACTTTCAAAACAACTGGTCTCACGAATGTCAATTCAGTAACATCGGTATCTACCAACAACATTTTGCCCGCAAAAATAACATACTGTCCCAAATCTGAATCCCTCGACTCACATTACAACGCTTGAATCTACAAGTGATGTTCCAACGCCTGTCGAAACAAATTCCAAAACCACTGCGAACCCAAATACAAACACAATTGATATGAAACAATATTCTACAAGTAAAACAAATTTACTCACTACACATATACCGTCGACCGTTGCTACATCTTTTGAAAATTTACACAGTACATCTCCAGCTCTCAATGACAATAAATTCACTTCAATCGATCATACATCTGTAAATTTGAACAATGTTGTTCTAACAACAGTTCCTCTAACGACAATAAGTGAAAATAGTATAAAAACATCCACAACTGGTCTCACGAATGTCAATTCAGTAACATCGGTATCTACCAACAACATTTTGCCCGCAAAAATAACTACTGTCCCAAATCTGAATCCCTCGACTCACATTACAACGCTTGAATCTACAAGTGATGTTCCAACGCCTGTCGAAACAAATGGCAAAACCACTGCGAACCCAAATACAAACACAATTTATATGAAACAATATTCTACAAGTAAAACAAATTTACTCAGTACACATATACCATCCACCGTTGCTACATCATTTGAAAATTTTCACAGTACATCTCCAGCTCTCAATGACAATAAATTAACGTCAATCGATCATACATCTGTAAATTTGAACAATGTTGTTCTAACAACAGTTCCTCTAACAACAATAAGTGAAAATAGTATTAAAACATCCAAAACTGACATTCTTACTACAACTTTCGAAACAACTGGTCTCACGAATGTCAATTCAGTAACATCGGTGTCTACTAACAACATTTTGCCCGCAAAAATAACAACTGTTCCAAATCTGAATCCCTCATCTCACATTACAACGCTTGAATCTACAAATGATGTTTCAACGCCTGTCGAAACAAATGCCATAACCACTGCGAACCCAAATACAAACACAATTGATATGAAACAATATTCTACAAGTAAAACAAATTTACTCACTACACATATACCGTCGACCGTTGCTACATCTTTTGAAAATTTACACAGTACATCTCCAGCTCTCAATGACAATAAATTCACTTCAATCGATCATACATCTGTAAATTTGAACAATGTTGTTCTAACAACAGTTCCTCTAACAACAATAAGTGAAAATAGTATAAAAACATCCAAAACTGACATTCTTACTACATCTGGCATAACTACCAGCAGCATTACGACAGAAAATCCATTTACAAATAGTCAAACATCTACCGTACACAAATTTCCCAACCCAAATACAAACGTACATACACTTGAAAATTTTTTTGTCACAACGACTAATCCATCTACAGTTCATGAACCAATAACTTCCCAATCGATAAACAAAATTTCAACCATCGAACATACTACAACTAACTCTATACCAATTGGAACTGCGACCGTTGGAGCAAGTAGCAAATATTTCGAAACAACTGGTCTTACGAATGTCAATCCAGTAATATCGGTATCTACCAACAACATTTTGCC
>NW_008703872.1:0-1261 GCF_000326865.2 Helobdella robusta
GGGGGGGGTGTTATGTTTACCGCCATCATCATTATCATCATCATCACTATCATCCTCTTCATCATCGTCGTTACAATCATCATCATCGCCACCCTCATCATCATCATCACCACCACCATCACCACCACCATCATCATCATCTTCATTATCATCATCGTCATCTTCATCATCACCACCACCATCATCGTCATCTTCATCACCATCTTCTTCATCATCATCATCGTCATCATCATCATCACCACTATAATATGAACGATCACGAATGATGAATTGCTCTGTCGAGCAACTTCAATGGAAAAATATTTCATCCAATGTCATCTACTAAAGACACTCACATAATTTTAGAGAAAAAAAATATTCCTTTTAATGTTCTTCAGGTATATAAATCTTTTTGTAGTACTTTTCAGACCGGACCGACAGGAGCAACAGCATGGAGCAACAGCATGCACGCTGAACGTGGGGCCATGGTGAAACTGACAGTCAGCTGGCTACGTGACTATAGAGAGACTACTGCAAATATCATCACAGACAGCCCATCGCTGGTGAATGTGCTTTAGGAAAATAACAACACACAGCCAGACAACATGTAACTAATAGACAAGACTGGTAGTCACAAGCAACAACAGAGACAGTTGGATGGAATGTGGACGCCGGCACACTGGCCTGCAGAAGGAAACAAAGAGGTAGACAGAGCAGCCAATGAAGGAAGAACTCCAAAACCAGAGTTAGAAACCAGCGTCAAAGGTATGAGACGAATGGCACCACTCAGACCGATCATTCATAAAAGAACCAAAAATGTTTAATTCAAGAAAAGAGGAAAAAAGAAGAAATTTTGGATAAAAAAAAACCAGAACTGATCTAAGCAGACTGACCACCACCGTCTGGCATGAAGGGACCACTGGGCAGGCATCGCATCGAACTAGTCACGGAGGCACAATAGAGACCATGTGAAGAAGAAGGAAAAACATCCTTACATCTGTAGTTGAGATTTCCGGCAAAAATGCCAATAAGACAAAGACAAGGCATGAGAGAGCTGGGTGGATGCCCGCCAGAGGAGGTGGAGATGGTGCTGGAAATCCTCGCTGAAAAAAGGATCGGGAATCGATTGAGAGACTATTAAAACAGCAACAAAAACATTAACAACACCATCAGCAACACATCAACAACAACACCATTAACAACACCATCAACAACACCATCAACAACAACATCAACAACAACATCAACAACAACAACAACATCATCAACAACAACACATCAA
>NW_008703872.1:2267-3490 GCF_000326865.2 Helobdella robusta
ATATAAGAAGTAGAGGGAGAAAGAAAGAAGAAAGAATGAAAGAATTGAATAAATGTATGATAATTAATTAATTAAAATGTTGAATTGACGAATTGACAAGAATCAACAACAAAACACAGTTGAAAGAATTAGCGGATGAAGAAACGAAGGCGCAAACAAACAAATAGTTGAATTATTATTATTTTTATTATTATTATTATTATTACTGTTATTATTATTATATTGTTATTTTCCTCAGCCACTTTTGCTGGCATCTACCGGGAGTCCAGCGGATTCCTGAGGTCTAGGATTAAAACTTCCTGCTGTTAGAAACTTTCGAAGTATGCGAGCAGTACCGAGTAAGGCCATCTTCTGCATTTGTGCAACACTTTCCTTTCCAGGCAGTTCATTGAGATACCTCTGCAGCTCCTGACGTACAGCTCCCAATGCACCAACTACTATTGGGATCGCGCGCGTTTTTTGTCTCCCGCATACGTGAAATCCCGATCTGTCTTAAAATTTGCTTAGTTTTTCAACTCCCCTTGTAGGAACATTCGTGTCATCGGGAACTGCAACAGCGACGAGCGGGCATTTTTTGTTGTTTTGATTGTGGAGTATGATATCTGGCCGGTTAGCCCCAATACTACCCGTGTAGCTTATAGCCCAGTTGTACGTAACTGTTGTTTTGTCCAACTCGACAACCTATTCAGGCTGGTGGTCGTACCAGCGGTCAGGCACATTTTGACCAAGTTATTATTATTGTTTTTTTTTATTATAATTATAATTATTATTATTGTTATTGGCTAATATTAATGATAAGACAAAAAAAGAAAATGAATGAATGAATGAATGAATGAATGAATGAATGAATGAATGAATGAATGAATGAATGAATGAATGAATGAATGAATGAATGAATGAGAGAAGAACTGTATGAATGATGATGAGAATGAATGAAAGAAGAAGTGTATGAGTGAATGAATGTATGAATGATGATGAGAATGAATGAAGGAATAAATGAACGAACGAAACCCTTAAACTCCAATCAGGGCAATAAATCGTGCAATAAAGTATTACGTTGGTGATAAAAATAACTTATGATGATGATGATGATAGCGGTGATGATGATGATGATAGTGAGTGCTGCTGATGATGATGATAGTGCTGATGACGGTGATGGTGGTAATTATGATGATGGTGATGGTGGTAATTATGATGATGGTGGTGGTGATGATGATGATGGT
>NW_008703873.1:0-1670 GCF_000326865.2 Helobdella robusta
GTCATAGAACTCTACATAACTATATATAAATTTATCTAACCGTTTATATCACTATATAACTATATATAATCAATAACTCTACATAACTATATATAAATCTATATAACCGTAGATATCACTATAGAACTATATACAATTAATAACTTTACATAACTATATATGAATCTATATAACTATATATATCACTATATAACTTTATATAATCAATAATTCTACATAACTTTATATATGTCTATTTAACCGTATATAACACTTTATGACTAAATATATTCAATAACTCTACATAACTATATATAAATCTATATAACCGTATATATCACTATATAACTATATATAATCAATAACTCTACATAACTATATATAAATCTATATAACTATAAATAAGTATAAATAACTCTATATATCACTATATAAATATATATAATAAGTTACACTATATAACTATATATAAATTTTTTTAAACGTATATTACACAATATGACAATATATATTCAATAACTCTACATAACATAATATAAATCTATATAACCGTATATAACACTATTTGACAATCTTTATTCAATAACTCTACATATCTATGTAATAAACTATATAACCTTATATATCACTATATATCTATATATAATCAATAACTCTACATATCTATATATAAATCTATATAACCGTGTATATCACTATATAACTTTTCATAATAATTAACTCTACGTAACTTTATATAAGTCTATATAACCGTATATAACACTATATAACAATATATAATTAATAACACTACATAACTAAATATAAATCTATATAACCTTCGATCTACTACTAAACTAAACTGATTTATCTAATCTCCTCAGTGGCTCGAAACTATGAGGCGCTAAGCGCATAAGTTTTATGATCGTCACAAACTATATATATATCTATATAACCGTATATATCACTATATAACAAAATATAATCAATAACTCTACATAACTATATATAAAATTATATAACCGTATACTTCACTGTATAACTATATATAATCTATAACTCTACAAAACTATATATAAATTTATCTAACCGTTTATATCACTATATAACTGTATATAATCAATAACTACATAACTATATATAAATCTATATAACCGTATATATCACTATATAACTATATATAATTATTAACTCAACATAACTATATATAAATCTAAATAACCGTATATATCACTATATAACTTTATATAATAAATAACTCTACATAACTATATAAATTATATATAACCGTATATATCACTATAAAACTATATATAATCAATAACACTATATAACTATATGTAAATCTATATAACCGTATATAAAACTATATGACTATATATATTCAATAACTCTACATAACTATATTCAAGTAATATAACCGTATATAACACTATATGACTATTTATAATCATTAACCCTATATAACTATATATAAATCTATAAACTGTATCACTATATAACTATATATAATCAATAACTCGACATTACTATATATAAATTTATATAACCGTTTTTATCACTATATAACTATATATAATCAATAGCACTACAAAACTATATATAAATCTATATAACCGTATATATCACTATATAACTATATATAATCAATAACTCTACATAACTATATATAAATCTATATAACCGTATATATCACTATAGAACTATATATA
>NW_008703873.1:2386-3485 GCF_000326865.2 Helobdella robusta
GTGCGTGTTTATGTGTGTGTGAGTGTGTCTATGTGTGTGAGTGTGTGCATGTGTATGTGTAGATATGTGTATATATGTATATAAATATTGTATTCTAGGAGCGTTAACCAGGGTACAGCGGGGGTGTATGTGGAGGGGCACATATCTATGTGTAAGATGTCCATTCACTAGGCTGTTCCCTGAGACATGTGGCCACGCCCTACATGTGTATGGTGCGTGGCCATATTTATTTATGTGTCTATTTATTTAAGTGTATAAGTGAGCGTATGTTTGGTTTCCAGATCATTTCATTTCATCGATTCTGTTTCTTCAGTTCTGTATAACAGTATTGTGATATGAATTGTAGTATGATGCGTGTTTGTAAGTATGTGTGAGCGTGAGTTTATGTGTATGTATTTCACGACATTTCTGTTACATCTATAGTTAGAAATTTTAGTTAAGGGTGGCTTATCCACAAGTTTATCATTTTTGGTCATCCTTCAAATCAAATAAACAAATAAACAAAATAAACAAAACTATATATAAATCTATATAACCGTATATGACACTACATTACAAAATAAAATCAATAACTCTACATAACTATATATAAATCTATATAACCTTATATATCACTATAAAACTATATATAATCAACAACACTATATAACTATATATAACCGTTTATAACACTATCTGACTATATATTATCAACGACACTATATAACTTTATTCAAATCTATATAACTGTATATAACACTATACAACAATATACATGACTATATATAAATCTAGATAACCGTATATATCACTATATAAATATATATAAATCTTTATAACAGTAGATATCACTATCAAAATATATAATCAATAACTCTACATAACTATATATAAATCTATATAACCGTATATAACACTGTATAACTATCAATAATTAATAACTCTACATAACTATATATAAATCTATATAACCGTATATATCACTTTATAACTTTTCATAATAAATAACTCTACATAACTATATAAAAGTCTATATAACCGTATATAACACTATATAACATTATATAATTAATAACACTACATAACTAAATATAACCTATATACCTTCGATCTACTACTT
>NW_008703874.1:0-1468 GCF_000326865.2 Helobdella robusta
ATCGCACGGTATTATTCTTTTGTCTTCTTCTTCTTATTATTATTATTATTATTATTATTTATTTATTATTTATTTATTATTTATTTATTTACTTATTTAATTGTCTGATTGTCATGTAATTGTAACACATGAGCATGTTTTTAATGATTGATCAACCTGGCCAAACGACTGCTACTTTTTTTGTGAACTATCAACAGTGGTTTGGTTGATAATTGTTTTCAATTAATCAATCAACCAATTAATCAATCAACCAATTAGTAAATCGATTAATAATTAGTCAATTAGACAATCAATCAAGCAATCAAACAATCAAACAATCAATCAAACAATCAATCAATCAATCAATCAATCAATCAATCAATCAATCAATCAACCATCAATAATTCAACCAGCAGTCAATCTATCTATACATCCATCCACTAAACGCCTAACTAACTTGCCAGCAAACCTATTACTCAACTAACCAACCAACTAACCAACCAACCAACTAACCAACCAACCAACTAACCAACCAACTAAACAACCAACCAATTAAATGAACATCCAACCAACCAACCAATCAACCAACCAACCAAACAACCAATCAAGAAGCAGTGACAACTATATAATGTGTTAGTATTATATATGTAGCCTCGCTAAAGATTAACTGTCTACATATTTATTACGCCTGGACATATAACTACATGTAAGTTAGTTTGCGCATATTTCTGTTGGATCTGTTTGCTTTCGAACCCGGTTACTCCACGCTTAACTAGGCTGCTATTTTACAGCGTTCAATCAATCAGACGTTAATCTTTCTGTCATTTTGTAATGTGTTATGTTCAAATTGATGAATTGAATGGATGAATGGAGGAATGACAAGAAGAATGCATAACTAGACGAACAAATAAACGAATGAATGAATGAATGAATGAATGAATGAATGAATGAATGAATGAATGAACAAATGAACGAACGAACGAGCGAGCGAATGAATGAATGAATAACTGACCAATCTCCGCTTGGGCTTAACAAGTGGTCGACTGTGACCATTCATCTTGTAGTAGAGCCCGCATGCGTTACAAAGGTAGTTTCCATTACAATCGCGTCTCCATAGTGGTGTGATCTTTACAGCACAGTTTACACACTCACGTAAATCATTTGTAATGTTGTTGTTGTTGTTGATGTTGTTGTTGATGTTGTTGTTGTTGTTGTTGTTGTTGCTGATGTTGATGTTTCTGTTGTTGTTGTTGTTGTTGTTGCTGTTGATGTTGTTGTTGCTGTTGGTGTTGGCAATGTTGTTGTCATTGCTGTTGGTTCGTCGTGTGTTGTTGCTGTTGTTGTTGTTGTTGGTTAATGTTGTTGAAGACGATGATATGCGTTTTGAAGTTGTAGATGTTGTTGTTGATGTGCTGTAGTTGTTGTTGCTATAGATATTGTTGTTACTGTTGCTGATTCTGCTGCTGTTGATGTTGTTGTTGCTGATGTT
>NW_008703874.1:2403-3474 GCF_000326865.2 Helobdella robusta
AACATCATTATCAGTAATCCCATTATCACTATCATAATCATCGCCACAATCAGATTTATCATCATCATCATCATCATCATCAAAAACAACTGTATCAACAACATCATCATCAACAACACCATCAACAAAAATTTCAATAAAATTTGTATCAATAAAAACATCATCCTCATCAACAAAAACATCAACAACAATAACATCAACAATATCATCACCCCCACCAACAACAACAAAAACATCATCATCATCAACAAAAACATCATCATCATCATCATCAACACAAAGATCAGCAACAACAACAACATCAACAATATCATCACCCTCACCAACAACAACAAAAACATCATCATCATCATCAGTAGCAGTAGCCGCAACAACAACGCCATCAGAAACAACATCCGCTAAAATCGAACGTAAAACATTTGTTTATTAATAAACAACAACAATAATAATAATAATGAACAACAATAATAATAATAATAAACAATAATAAATATAATAATAATAATAAAAATAATGATAATAATAATAATTATAAACAATAATAATAAACAATAATAAACAATAATAAACAATAATAGTAATAATGAACAACAACAACAACAATAATAATAATAATAAACAGTAATAGTAATAATAATGATCAAAAAAACTTACCTTTATATTTCAATTTCGAAGTTTTGACGGACGAAAATTCTGCCTCATATTTGCTGTCTTTGTTATCATCTTTGTTGTTGTTGTTGTTGTTTTTGATGTAGTTGTCATAGGGAGATGTCGATGATGATGGCGATGATGTCAAAACTTCAAAAGTTTTGTCTTGATGTTGTTGTTGTTGATGTTGTTGCTGTTGTTGTTGTTGATAATGTTGTTGTTGTTGTTGATAATAGTGAAACGTGTGTGGTTGATGTTGTTGTTGATGTGATATTAGGTGATATTTTTGTTGTTGTTGATGATGTTGTTGTTGTTGGTGATGGTGGTGCAACAAAGAGTTATCTAGAGTTTTAATTGAGTTAAATTGAATTGATTTAATCCATTTAAATCATTTATTTAATCAAAACAAAATCCTTCAACAAT
>NW_008703875.1:0-3466 GCF_000326865.2 Helobdella robusta
GCATCAACACAACAATCAACACAATATTATTTTCGTTATATTTTAGTTAAGTTTAGTTAAGTTGTTTATTATTTCTAGACCATTCGTTACTTATTATTACTAGATTTGTTCGTTTATTTTATTCGTTACTTATTATTTCTAGATTTATTCGTTTATTTTATTCGTTACTTAATATTTCTAGATTTGTTCGTTTTTTTATTGTCATTATTATTGCGAGCATACATACACACACAAACACACACATACATACATACACACATACATACACACATACATACATACATACATACATACATACATACATACATACATACATACATACATACATACATACATACATACATACATACATACATATATTCGTTGTTTTGTTTGCTTGATGTTTTATTCTCTTTTCCTTACTTTTTTCTTCGTAATCGTACAAATAGGTAGAATTAATTCGTAAGTTGAGCTAATTGATCATAGGTAGGTGAGTTAATTTAGTGAACATAGGTAAGTTAGGGACTCTATTCTTTCTTTCTTACGTTCTAGTTTATTTGTATTGTATTTTGTTCAACACAACATGAACAACAGCAATCAAACACAACAATCCACATAATATTATATTTTAGTTAAGTTGTATATTATTTCTAAACCTTCGTTACTTATTATTTCTAGACTGTCGTTTTATTATTAACCCCCTCATGAATGGCTGCCTTGACGTGGCGAGGGGGCTTCTCACTAAATGCCGTTCAAGTTTGTGCTTCTTCTTTACTTGTTTGTTTTCTTAAAAATGCGATTCTCTATCTTTTTCGTTGTTTCATTTTTTGGCGCACTCTCAAACATGGGTTACATCAGCATTTGCAACGAATTACCCATCCAATTTATTAAATTTTATTTGATGTTATTTTAACCAGTCAGGTCACAATCATTATCATCGATATTAGAATGAAATCAAACTGAGAATTTTTCAAATTTTTGAAAACAGTATCTTTATTCATTTTATGATACTACTTTGTTCAGTAAGATACCTACTGTTTGTTAAAATCTATGCAATTTCATAAGCCAATAAATCCATGGAAGTCAAATAGTTCGACCTGAAAAATAAATATCAAATTCACTTTTAAATTAATATTTTGAATTATCATTTGGAACTGGCGACGGATTTAAAATTTTTAGGCTTGTTTTCAGGGTTTGAGTTTGTTTTACTATTTTTTTTTTTATATTTTGTCACTAATTATCAATTTTTAAAAACTTATTATCATTGCCACCGCCTTCCAAATGTAGTACATTATCTTTTCTAATCTATCTATTCTATTCTATTGCTATCTAGTATCTAATCTACTATTAGTATTTTAATTTTTAATCTATCTATCTATTCTATTCTATTGCTATCTAGTATCTAATCTACTATTAGTATTTTAATTTTTAATCTATCTATTTATTTGATAGATAATTTGTTGTTATTCATATTGTATTGTGATAATATTGTGGTATAATATCTGACGACTGCACAAAAGAAATTGACAGAAGGATATCAATAGCCCATGGAATGTTTGCATTGTTGAAGCCTTGAACTTCTTTTGAACTTATTGAAGGAAATATGGAAAAGTGAAAATATATCTATAAAAACAAAGTTGTGATTGATAGATGGTACTGATATATTGCAAGAAGGTGATATCATGGATACAAGCAACAACAACCATTCAACAGATATTGATAATATTAACAACAACTATACAGGAAATATAATTGCTAGTTATTATAATCCATCCACCAATCACGTTCAAGATGATGTTTCAAATGCATCCAGTCAAATTCATGACATTTCCAATGTATCCAATCAAATAACATCTCTGGAATGCCCTGGCCCAAATTTAAAAAGATCTTATTTGTGATCTCGCTAAGAAGAAGGTCGCAATCATCACCTCTGCCCATTCTTCCTGATAAAGATAAAAATCTCTACCAATAATTTAGAGAATACTAACATTTATCATCAGATTGCTGTCAGTCCCATGATTTTGTTAAAATGATGTTTACTTTTAAATTGTGGTTGCTGTTGTTGCTTTATTTTTATTATTATACAACAACACACGTTTAGACGGCATTTTCCCCGAGATCGGGGGTTGCCGTTTGGCTACCTATGATGAAACCGAAATACCCCTCGACTCCATCCACATCTGTCACTCGCCTCAGTATCACGCAACCCCGCTTTCACCCTGTCCTTCTCCACCTGCTCTCTCCATCCCAATCGCGGACGACCCCTTCCTACCACTCCTTCAACCTCGAACTCCAACGCTCGCCTAATCCCGACCCTTTCATCCCTTCTCAACACATGTCCATACCACCGCAATCTCGATCTCCTTATCAATGTCACAATGTCCTCATTCAGTCCCATCATTGACATCAGCTCTGTACTACTCCTCCTATCCTTCACTTTAACCCCACACATCATCCTCACCATAGCTCTTTCAGCCCTCTGCAGTACACTTTCCTCCTCTCTCCTCAACACCCAAGTTTCACCACCATATATCATCGCTGCTCTCACACATGCTTTATATACCCTCCCTTTCATCTTCACTGACCATTTCTTTCCACACAATACCCCACCCAGTTCCCTAAATTTTATCCATCCCACACGAACTCTAGCCGTAACTGCGCTCAAACATCCTCCATCCGCATTCAGCTTATCCCCTAAGTAAACAAAGCTTATTTTTATTATTATAATTATTATTATTGTTGTTGTTGTTGTTATTGATTCTTGTTGTGCTAGTGGTAGGTGTAGTTGAAGTTATGCAACTCTTTTTGATAGTTTAACAAAATTGGTGCCTTATTCTTTTATGTTCTGAAGGCATCTGCACACATTTGAAAGAGGCCTTTCAAATTTATTAACCAGTTTATAACGTTAAATATTTGTTTCATAGATTCCAAAGCCATCAGAAGATAGCATGGAAACGTCGGAAATGATGCCACAAGTTAGAAAAAAGTTAATAAACTCTTCAAAATGTATTGGATCCAACAGTGATTCAAGGTTTATTCAGAACTGATTTATTCCTTCATTAAATATTTTTCATTCCTTTATTCAAAATTTATTTAATTCTTCATTCAAAATTTTTTTATTTATTCATTCATTTTTTCATGTTAATCAATTTTTTCTATACGATCATAACATTCCATCAGTTATTCAACTCTCTAAGAGATGAATGAACAGTTGAATTTTCTTAATTTGAATTTAAATTTTGCTTGCCTGGACATAGGCGGCGAGTTGTTCAAATTATTGGGGGGGTTCAAAAGTTACCGAAATTTTAGTTTTTATTATTATTATTAGTCAAATTGTAATTCAAACTTATTTTTAATTTTTAATCAATTTAAAAGTCAAACATTTAAACAATATAATGCAAAACAATGTAAAGTAAAATTCTATTTTTAAATATCCCGAACATTAAAGAATCTAGTGAACAGTTTAAACAATATAATGTAAATAGTG
>NW_008703876.1:0-1322 GCF_000326865.2 Helobdella robusta
AACATCAGAACACAACAACATCATCTTCATCATCAACAACAACAACAGCAACAGAATCAACAACATCTACAAATTTGAACACAGCAACAACAACAACAACAGCAACAACATCTATAACAACACCAAGTATCTGAAACTTAATTTAACATCAAAAACTACAACACTATCATTTTATTTAACAACTAATACTTTTCAATTTCACTAATAAAAAATTTTTCAATTTAACTATTTCAATTATACTAAATACAGTATAAACTAAACCCCATAAATAAACTAAACTAACTTTACATAATTACTACTACACTTACTTCTCAGATAGTAGCAGCGCTGTGACCCAACCCGTAGTAACCGGGTTCGATCGCACTGAGAGGCCAAGTATAAGCAATGTTACTTCTTTTCAAATACGGCGGTGTTTTGTGACAATGTGTACGTTGTATATTTGTTGTTGTTGCTGATGTTGTTGTTGATGTTGTTGTTGTTGTTGGAAAATTAATCACATAAATGGATGGTTGAAAGTTTTTTGTTACAATAATATAGCTGGTTTTTTGAGTTGAACGCAAATTTTATTGCTTCTACTGCTGCTGCTGTGGTACCTACTGCCATTTCTGCTACCGTTACTACTGGGGCCGTTGTTTCTATGGTCTTTGCTGCTGCTACTGCTGCTGCTACTGTGGCTATTGTGGCTGCTACTACTGCTTCTGCTACTAGTTTTAATTACTTCTATAACTAANACTGAGCTAATCTATTATAATCTAATAAATAACCTGACTCACATATATCACATTCAACATTATTATTATTGTTATTATCATCATCATCATCGTTCTCCCTATTTGACCTTCGACTTTTGACCTTTGACTCCTAGCCTTAGTCGACCCTTGCATGACGAGCAGCAGTTTGTATTGTAGACGTGGCCAGATGATGTCATCGCCCAATCGGTGCAACCAATATTACGTCTGCGATGATCCAATTGGCCAAGGATTGTATAGGTGAGTTTTTTTAAGTTGGTTTTGGCGCGAATGAATGAATGAATGAACGAACGAACGAACGAATGAATGAATGAATGAACAAATGAACGAATGAACGAATGAATGAACAAACCAATCAACCCATCCATCCACTCAAATCTACAAGATGGAGTCTTCAGCAGTGTGAGGATGGAAATGTTTTTGACGTAATCAGCTTGACCTGCGTTCAAAGTTCATTCATCACGACGTGCCAGCAACCTTGTCGGGGTTACTATTATCATTATTATCATCATCGCCTTCTTGCTATAATTATTATTATTATTTATTATTATTTTTTTATTATTGTTATTTTTG
>NW_008703877.1:0-2165 GCF_000326865.2 Helobdella robusta
ATCATCATTATCAACCCTATCACCAACTTCATCACCATCATCATCAACACTATCACCAACTTCATCACCATCATGCTTCCCTACACCTTTGCATGTGATAATAGTAAATCTTAGATTGTATTAGCCACGGCTTTAATAGCGTTTTTTTTTGTTTTTCTTATTATTAATATATACATAAATATATACAAATCTAAAAAAACAGGCATACAGACGTATATAAAAACCCATACATACATACAAACATACATACATACGAAACGAAACGAAATTTTATTTGCTTCTCAAAATTAAAAGAAAGCAGAATGACCATGATAGAATTTATATAAAATTCATCTAGTATGGCCACCTAAACAGAAATGTTTTAAGTTCACACAAAAATTTTCAGCAAATAATAAAAATTTACATACATACATACATACATACATACATACATACATAAATACATACATACATACATACATACATACATACATACATACATACACACATACATACAAACATACACACGAAAACTGAAATAAAATGAAATTGGTCTCATGAGACCATAGGATTAGTTAATCGCGCAATGAAAAAATAAGTATTTTTGTATGTATGTTTGTTTGTTTGCATGTATGTATGTATATTTGTTTGTATGTATGTTTGTTTGTATAATTGTATGTATGTTTGTATGTACGTATGTTTTATATAAAATGAAAGAACGAATGAATGAGTGTTAACGAGCGATTTGATTGGTTTATCATCATAAACCAATTATAATGATAATAATGACAACAACAACAACAATAATAACAATAATGATAAAAATAATAAAATAATAATAACAATAATAAAAAAAATAATAATAATGATTATTATTTTTATTTTTCACGAAAAAAAAATGTTTTTAAAGCAGTGAAACACGCCACATGCATCTTGATCCGACCGCTATTAAACTTATCGTGCTGTTAAAAAAAAAATCTAAGAAGGCAGACTTAGATGACATTCCTTTTTGCTTGAAAATTATTTTGAAAAATTATTTCAGTGATTGTATGGTAAAACACATACATACATACATACATACAAACGTACATATACAAACACAAACATACATACATAAATGCAAACATACAAACATATATACATATATACATACATACATACAAACAAACATATACAAACTTAGCATAATTGCAAAAGACAAATTTTTTGCACGTCCTATCATATAAACAAAATATAATTAAATAGATAAAAATAACGACAAACAAACAAACATACATACATACAAACACATATGCATATTATTTTGATATATACATACGTACATACACATACAAACATACGTAAACATATAGATAAATGCATGAAAACATCCTTACATACAAGCAAACAAACATACATTCATTATCATACAAGCTTATAGTAGATTAAAGTAGATATTGTATGTATGTATGTTTGTTTGTATGTATGTATGTAGATATGCATGTATGTATGTATGCCTGTGTGGATGTATTTATGTATGTGTGTGTTTGTATGTTTGTTGCATGCATGCATGCATGTATGATCTCGTCCTGGAGAAATCAATATAAATACTGTAGTGTGCGTATGAACATGCATTTGCTTTTGTATGTATGTATGAATATATGTATGTATGTATGTATGTATGTATGTATGTATGTATGTATGTATGTATGTATGTATGTATGTATGTTTGTATTTATGTGAATGTTTATTTTTTGGTTTTCTGTAGAAGTATTTTACGAGGGTGTTAATATGTTCACGTATCTTCATTATTTGTGAGGTGTTGATCAGGTATTATGGAAGTTTAGTTTCCGTACACACTACAATATTTCATGAAACAAATGAATGAATGAATGAATGAATAAACGAATGAATAAATGAATGAACGAATGAACAAATGAATGAATAAAATTATAGATGGACAGACGTACAAGCATCATGTTTTAGATGAGTGTTAGAATAATGATGATTAAAATGCTAATAAGCGCTCTAAAATTGGTAGCGACATCAGGCATACAACACCCAGACACACACAAACAAACACACACACAGACACACAAAAACACGCATACACACGCAAACATACAAACAAACAAACAAATATAGCATGTGTTGACCTGTTGTTATAGAGTAACGGAGCGATAGAAAATTTTAATTGAATTCGGAGA
>NW_008703877.1:2215-11623 GCF_000326865.2 Helobdella robusta
ATATTTTTAACCAAGTTTTTTATTGACATTTTTGACAAAGTTTGCCAATATAACAACTAAATAAAAATTTTCTAGAAACACACACACACAAAAAAACATAAAAAACAAACAAACGAACGAACAAACGAACGAGCAGACAAGCATCAAACATCCATCTAATCTGCCAGCAAGCCAATCAGCTTTTAGCATAACAACAGTGCATGTGTAGTGCATGTATGCAAAAGTATATGGATGTAAAGTATATGGAGGTGACTAACTCATTTTAAATTCAAACCAGGACTTGTCATAAACAAAAGTCCCTTACAATAAATATTCTCCAGTAGTCACGTGAATACATAAATACATGCTACCTACACACACACATACACACACATACACACACACACACACAGATACATATACACACACATACATACATACACAAATGTATACAATAATTACACACTCCAATATGTACTCAAATGCATTACTTATAAGGTAAATTTAACAAATTTAACAAATTTAAAGGCACATAATAGTGAAAATGTAACCTTTTCTTATCTAAATACTATACATAATAATTAGATTCAAATTTATGCTAATGAGATGTAAATTTATGCTAACGAGATGCAAATTTGCGCAGTTTTCTTAAATGGTTTATATTCATCTTGAATGGGGAAGCCTTTTAGAGATAGTCGGTTGTTTATACGTCGCCTTATGAATATTAATTAATATCCTCTGCTTTAACATGGCGCATAAATACGAAAATACACACGCACACATACATACACACACATACGGACACACATACACACACACACACACATTGTAGAAACTGACTTGACTTACACGCAGGCTCAACGCAACACAACGTATAATTCCTTGATGCGTAAAATGACGTCAGAACACGTGACTATTTATTAGGCGCATACATCACAATAAAAGTTTGGCGCTACATTAAATAAATAAATAAAAATAAAAGAGACTGAATAAGAGTGAATAAAAAATGCTAATAATAAGAGTAAAGAAAATATAAGAAAAAATTGGCGAAAATAAATTAGGATGAAGAAAGGAGTGCCAGCTTATTTTTATAAAGGATCCCCACACACTCCTTCGTTCAATACACAAATACGGGCTGAAGTTGCTTTCTGAGTTTCATCAAATACTTTCTTTTTTTTCTATTCATATACCTTAAATGACGTACAAACACTCGGGACGGTTAGATAGACACTCACAAACGTATAAACAAAATTACAAAATAAATCATATAAATAACTTTTAAAATGCTTTAAAAACAGTTAAATAACATTAGAAATAAGCAAAAAAGTAGAAAATTACTTAAAAAATATTTCAAAAATACCTCAAAATACAAGAACTTACTCACAGGTTTCTCAAAAATACATGAAACACATCAAAAAGACCTCAGGTAATCACAAATTTTCTAACCAAACGACTCGAAGATACGCATGAACACTCCCCAATTACTTGAAAATACATTAGAATTTTATACATGTAGATACATACATACATGAAAATACAAAAATACTTCAAAATATCTCAAAAACACTTATAAATACACACAAATACCTCAAGAAAACACATAAATACACACAATTAGACACAAGTATCTCAAAAATACAAACAAAAACACACGACTACCACACTAATACTCATACGTACACACAAATACCTCACAAATACCCAAGTATACAAACGAATATCGCCACATACACAGCAGGAATAATGTATACAATCTTTATTTATACTCCTCCATTATTGCTCGCTGAAACGCAAGCGCGTAATTTAAGATTTGCTTCGACGCTATTCAGAAAGTCAGTATATTATGATTATTATTTTTGTTATCATTAATTATGAATTATATTTATTATTATTATTAATTATAAAAACAAATAATAATATATATGAAAAACCGTTAAAGTAATTAGTACAATAAGTTAGGCAGTGCTTTTATTGTTACTTAAAGAAATGTTAGAACTACTGCTACTACTACTACTACTACTACTACTACTACTACTACTACTACTACTGCTACTGCTACTGCTACTGCTACTACTACTACTACTACTACTACTACTAAAACTACTAATACTGCTGCAGTCGTTACTGTCACTGCTACTACTACGTAAGTAATATTCCCAAAGTAACAAGATTTCTCTGAAGAACAAGAAACGAGAAATTTTCTTCTCTAACTACTGATACAGTTTCTGCTGCTTCTTCTACTACTGCATCTACTACCGCTGCTGCTACTAATACTATTACTACTGCTACAGCTGCTGCTACTACTACTGCTACTACTACTGCTACTACTACTACTAGTACTACTACGAAAGTAATATTACGAAAATTACAAGGTTTCGTTAGAGAAGGAAACAAATATTTCGCTTGTTTGCTCTCGTGCTGATGTTTGCCAGCACTTGTGAACAAGTTTGCATGGCGGGTGCTAATTTAATGGGGTAATTAATCGATTGAATAATTAATTGCTTAATTGATTAATTATCGAATTAATTGGTTAGTTATTTAGTTCGTTAGCCAGTCAGTCAGTCAGTCAGTCAGTCAGTCAGTCAGTCAGTCAGTCAGTCAGTCAGTCAGTCAGTCAGTCAGTCAGTCAGTCAGTCAGTCAGTCAGTCAGTCAGTCAGTCAGTCAGTCAGTCAGTCAGTCAGTCAGTCAGTCAGTCAGTCAGTCAGTCAGTCAGTCAGTCAGTCAGTCAGTCAGTCAGTCAGTCAGTCAGTCAGTCAGTCAGTCAGTCAGTCAGTCAGTCAGTCAGTCAGTCAGTCAGTCAGTCTGTCAGTCTGTAAGTCAGTCAGTTATTTGTTGGTTTGTTTGTTTGTATGGTCTTCCTTCAGCTATTTAAACATTCGTTTAATCATTTATCTGCCTACTCTTTTGTATATATATTTATACATACGTTCGTATGTTCACTCATTCATTCATTCATTATTCATAATTCATTCATCATTCATTCAATCATTCATTTATTCATTCATTCATTCGGCCATTCAATCATTCATAAATTTTAACAAGAGAAAGAGAGAGAGAGAGAACATAAGGAAAAACTAATTAGGAATATAAAAGACGATAAAAATTAAAAACAAACTAATTGAAAATAAAAAAAAAATCAAAGAACATAAAACATAAAAAAATAAATAAAAATACAACGGCATAGACATATTAGGCTGATGACGTCAATATACACTGTCGCCATGTTGCAATAGTTTCCTTCAGAAATTGAAATTGATGTTTGCGCGTTGGGTAGCAAACAAACAAACAAACAAACATACATACAAACATACAAACAAACATACATACAAACATATATACAAACAGACATACAAACGAAATAAACATACATACAAACATACATACATACAAACAAACAAAACATTCAAAAAAAACCACCTACATACAAAAAACAAACAGACATATAAACATACATACATACAAACAAACAAACAAACCGACATACAAACAAACATCAACAGCAAAATTTTGTTTGGGCCACCGCTAGAATAATTAAGCCGAGGACTTTGGAAACAACGTATTTATTATTTTTTATAGTTGTCATGGGCACTTGGCTTTAATGATGTGTGCTAGTCTTACGCATTATTATTATTATTATTAGTAGTAGTAATTGTTGTTGTTGTTGTTGTAGTAGCAGTTGTTGTAGTAGTAGTGGCAGTGGTGGTAGAAGCAGCCACAACAACATCAGTGGCATGGATAACGCCGGCTGCTTATTTATGCATGTATGAGTTCCATGTGAGATATAAAATTTTTATGATGTATGTGTATTATAGACATTTAAGTTAAATGTACACACATACATACATCCGCACATTCACACACACACGTACGCACACATACATACATACACACAGAAATGTTTTAAATCACACAGCATACTAATAAAATAAAAAAGGTTTCTTTTGAAGTGGTCCCATAATTAACTTACTTTTATTTCATTTCGTAGCGCTAACTTTTTTATATTCCAGCTTTTTTTTCCTCCCTCCAATCTTTGTAAATTACTGAAATACATACTTGGTATTTAGGCTAGGTATTGCTAGGGTATTTCGCAATAAAATGCCCGCGGAAAAAGTTTGAAACACTTGAAAAAATTAAAAAAAACTAAATATTTTAACTAATTAACGCTCGCAGACAGTAATTGCAAAAAACAAGAAACTATTTTATGAAAAATTGAAACAGTTCAACCACTCGCAAAGAGCCAGCGCACAACATCGTGAGAAACTTGAAACGAATTGAAAGAAATACAATATTTATACGATTCAATTGCTCGCCAAGAGCCAGCGGAGCAAACTGTAAGAAACTTGAAACGAATTTGAAAGAAATTGTAATATTGGGCGATTGAATTTTTTTCCTATATTTTTAAGTTTCTTGATACCAGTTCAAACACTCGCAGTGAGCCGGCGGATAAAAGCAAGAGAAACTTGAGACAACTTTAGAGAAATATAAATGTTGAAACAATTCAATTTCTTTCCAACGGACAAAACTGCCTGAAAAATAAAAATTGAGATTGAGTTCAATGGTATATAGAATTGGCTTGAGTTGTAAGCTTAAATATCACATGCTATCTTTGATTCACATGTTAATGTTTACTAAAATTGAAAGAAATATAGATATAGAAACGATTAGACTGAATTTTGAATTTTACTGAATTTTGTTTGTTACACTAAGCTAATCTCAGTCATGTAGTTATTATCTTAATTACTTAGGATTAATGGTCAATTGGCACACCAAATTTTGAGGCAAATAAATGGAAGATTGCTATAAGCCTTTGCATTGTGTTTGTGGTCGTAATTGGACATAAGCCTGAAACAAATACAACCGGAAAATATTTTCATTTCAAACATACATACCTACATACAAAACACAAAACACATGTCAACATACATAAATTACACACACACACACACACACACACATAAATACATACATACATGCAAATACACATGTATTATTGTATTTTGTTGGGTATTTTTATGAGCACGCGTGGGAATTTGGCCTAAACTGGACGATGGAATATTCACATGACATTGTCAAATCAATAGGAAATCAATGTACGTTTTGTTAAAATATGACCGCTATATTGAAACGATAAAAAGAGAATTTGTTGTTGTGTATATTCGTTTGTATGTTTACTATTATTTTTGCTATTGTTGTTGTTGTTTAGTTATATTGTAATAAACTACGTTTGTGTGTGTGTGATAGAGAGAAAGAAAGAAAGAGAAAAGAGAGAGAGAGAGAGGGGGGAATGAAGAAAGAGAGAGAGAAGAAAAAAAATAAAAAGAAAGAGAAAGAGAATTTTTGTCTATTTTATTAGTAAAAGAAGCTATCAAATCATCATTTCTGTAAATGAATAAACCAGATTAATAATACAAACATGTATACATACATAAATACACATTTACACATGCAAACATGCATACAAACAAAACGTGCACGCAAATATACAAACAAACAAACAAACAAACATACAAACTTGTTTGTGTGTGTGTGTTTGTAGTTTATTAAGCAATACTGTTGGACAGAGTTCACCGTATAGTCTTCTGTCGACGACTCTTTAATAACGTCATCAATTTTTTCAATCATCATCTCATCTTCTCCTTCTTCATCATCACCATCATCATCATTATCATCATCATTATTATTATCATCATCATCAACAAACAACAACAACAACTATGACGTCATTGTCATCTTCGTCAACATCAACCTCTTGTTTGTTGTTTTACAACTTTCTGGGAAAAAAATTTTAACAGAAAAAAAACCTGTCAGTTTTGAAGTGTTAAAAATTTCATGTCTAGAAAATGAGGAACAGCGGTAAGAAGTTGAAATACAAAAGCATACAAGCAAAAATGTAAATAATAAATACATACATATACAATACTAAAAAAAACAAACAAAATACAAAAATGAAAAAGTTGACTAGCGTAAATGAATTTTTATACGTATAGAAAGAAACGAGAAGAAATTTTTGTTTGAGGTGATGTTTACAAAAAAAAAACAAACAAACATAGATTTATCTATATATGTATACACATCAAATACATACATACAAACAAACATACATACATACATACAAACATACAAACAAACATCCAAACAAACATACAGACAAGCAGACTGAACATACGCTCATAAATTGACATGGAAAATTAAACATACATGCTTGTTTGTATGTATGTTTGTTTGTTCGTTTGTTTGTTTGTTTGTTTGTATGTTTGTATGTTTAACATTGTTTCGGCAAAAAATGTTTCACAATACATTTGTTATTTTCTCTGCGCCCAATTGCTTTAATTTTCCAAAGTAAAAACAAAACCAAAAAACCGCCCATACTTGGTGCAAATATTTATTATACATACATACACACACACACACACACCACACATACATACACACATACATTCATTCATACATTCATTCATACATACATACAAACAAACATACATACAAACATACATACAAACATACATGCATACAACTTTGACAAATTGCTCTTGCCCACTTGTCGACGCCAGGATGGTCCTTGAATTACGTCATTATGAAAATCGTCACGTGACTTAATCTTGTTTTTTTTTTATTGTTATTATAAATGAAATAATAAAATTAAAAATAATTATAAGTCTAATAATAATAATAATAATAATGATTAGAGTTCCAGTTTAAAAACTGAGCAATGTTGAACGGGACTACATCTGACGATGATGGTAATGATAATTGGAAGATGATGATAACGATGAAGACAGTGTTGATGATGACGTCATAAAGGACGATGATGATGGCGAATATGTTGTTTAAAATGTTTCGTCGCTCAAGAAACACAATATAAAACCCAATGACGTGAATTTGATTAAAAAAATCTCGTCATGTATAAGTGGCGTGTGTATGTTTGTATGTATGTATGTTTATATGTTTGTATGTATGTTTGTATGTGTATGTTTGTATGTATGTATGTATGTTTGTATGTATGTTTGTTTGTCTGTTTGCAAGTATGTATACATGTATGTATATTTTTAAATTTTATGCGTGTGTTAAGTAATGTTATAATTATTATCATTGCAACTAGATACTCCAACATCATCATCATCGTCATCATCGTCATCATCTCCATTTTAATATTGATTATTTTTGTCTTGCATCGTAGACAATTAAATTCATTTGTCATTGCTTCATTCACTTATACATACATACAAATATACATACATACAAACATACAAACAGACATACATACAAACACACATACATACAAACGTACATACATGCATCTACATACAAACAAACATTTATACATACATACATATATACGGGTACAATTGAATACAAACATATTGTACTGTCGTACATTATACATTTGTACAGAAAAACAAACAAAAGATTGGATCACTGATTGACGGAATGTGCGATTGGATGAGTAAACATTAAAAACAAAGAAATAATTGAATGAACGAGTGATTGAGTGAATGAATAAATGAATGAATGAATAAATGAATGAATGAATGAATGGATGGCACATTTACAAATAACGGATTGAAAGAGTGACAAACAAACATTCGAATGAATAATTGAAAAACCGACAAACACAAACGAACGAACTAAAAAAACAAACGAACGAACAAACAATCGATCAAATGAACGAATGAATGAATGAAAGAAAAAACAAGAAATAAATGAATGAAAGAAGGAAGGAAGGAACGACAGAAGGAATGAAATACAAACGTTGAAACATGGGTTTCGGTTCGTCTCACATTGTTTCTTTTTTAGAAAATTTTGTCTCAAGCAAGTTGTACTTTTTTCAAAGAACTTTTTGTTTCTACATTTTTTTTATTTTTCACAAACACCATTTTGTTTCTTTTTTATTCTAGCCGTCTATCATTTTGTTTTTTTTGTCTTCTCTGTATATACAAAACAATGCAACTGTTTGTAAGCAGTCGATTGTTTTCTTTGAACGTACATATATACATACGTGCAGACATACATACATACATTGATACATACATACATACATACATACATACATACATACATACATACATACATACATACATACATACATACATACATACATACAAACATACGTACGTACATACATACATACATACATACATACATACATACACAAACATACGAATTCATAAAATTTGAGTTATCACAAATAAAAATTAAAAGCTATGAAAGGTATCGCTTGAAATTACATTGCTTTTGAAAAAAAAAATATACAAAAAATACAAATGAAACACATGTAAAAACAATCAAACATACAAAATATACAAACAAATGTACAGACAAACACAAACAAATATACAAAATATACAAACAAGCACCACAAAATATATACAAGTTTAAACGCTTACCTGTAACATGGTGTGTGAATACTAGCATGACATAAATAAGCCGCACGGACATAATCATGATCATGTCGTTGCTGTAGCTGATGTTTCGGCTCTTGCAGTGGCTGAGGTAGTAACAGAAGTTGCTGTAGTTGCTGTAGTTGTAGTACTTGTTGTAGTTGTAATTTTGTTGCTGTCTTGAACGTTGATATTATTGTATAACTATGATTATTATTAAGCTGACTTTGTTGATGTAGTTGATGTAGTTGTTGTTTATGTAGTAGTAGCAGCAGTAGTAGCAGCAGCAGCAACAACAGTAGTAGTAGTAGTAGTAGTAGTAGTAGTAGTAGTAGTAGTAGTAGTGGAGGTATTAGTAGTAGTAGTTGATTTTGATTTTTCCGTTATTGCTCAACTCTGAGTTGAAACTTCTAATTCACCGAGATGTTTTTTGCGAGTCACGATATGAATTAATTTCTACTTGAATACTACTACTGCTGCTAGTAATAATATTATTATTATTCTTATTATTTATTATTATTATTATTTATTATTATAATTATTACTGATTTAGTTAGCTTTGATTGGATCTACCAATAGAACTACATATCCTATTAAAATTAAATTAGATTAAAATCCCATTTGAAATAAAATTTGTAATAATGATTAACAGCAACAAGAATATCTGGACAAAATAAACAAAAATAATGGTGAAATAAGTTTTCATTAACTAATTAATTAACTAATTAATTAATTGAGTAATTAATTAATAACCATAAGTATTTTAAATTGGTATAGGTAAAAAACCACACACACACTCAACTACAATACTAATACTAAATAAGATCACACGTTATATAATGTATATATTTCAATTTCAGTCTAGATATGTATATACGTATGTACGTATGTACGTATGTATGTATGTATGTATGTATGTATGTATGTATGTATGTATGTATGTATGTATGTATGTATGTATGTATGTATGTATGTATGTATGTATGTATGTATGTATGTATGTATGTATGTATGTATGTATGTATGTATGTATGTATGTATGTATGTATG
>NW_008703877.1:13563-19263 GCF_000326865.2 Helobdella robusta
GCTGGCGTTCTAGAATTCAGTTTATTTGACAGGGCAGAAAAAATTACAACAACAACAAAACAAAATTAATAATAATAATAATAATAAAATTATTAATATTATTATTATTATTATTAAATAACAATGAATAACCTTAAGCCAAAAACAATTTTTACAATATATTTACCCTCAACAACATCAACAACAACAAACAAAGGAAAAAACAAACAAATGTTCAAACAGATGAACGAACGAACGAACAAACGAACGAACGAACAAAGGTACAAACAAACAAATGAACAAACAAATTACCTAACTGAGAGGAGTTTTCAAAAACTTAAAACAAAAAAGAAAAAAAACAAGCAAAGATACATACATCGAGATAAATAGCTGGAGATTAGCGAGAAGAAAGAATTTCCCAATAAAAAGAAATGAAGTAAATTTGAATATAACCAAAGAAATCTAAAAAACTTTTGAATAAAACAAAACAAAAAACAACAATAAAATTTGTTTCTTAATTTTCAATTTCGTCTTAATTTCAAAGGAGCAACCAACAACATCATATAATAGTTATTAGTTCAAGAAATTACAAACATAAAACTAACGAACGAACGAACTAACTAACAAGCGAACGAACAAACGAACTACAACACGAACATTATGAACACATAGAGCCATAGATAGCTGATTCAATATTTATGGTACCCGTGGGGCCTCTCTTTGCCGAGAATGTCAGCAAACATAACAACAACAATAACAACAACAACACAACAACACAACAACAACACAACAACTTTAAACGCAACAACACAACAAACTTGGCAGCAGAAACAATCCTCTTTCAACAAGTTTAAACTAAAAAATCTGCAAATTTTTGTCAAAAAACATGTCAATAGAAACATTTAACGAACAACATCATCATCACCACCGTCACCACCATCATCATCACCACCATCATCATCTTCTTCTTTTTCTTTTTCATCATCACCATCTTTCTCTTCACGACACTTTATCTAAGCCAGGTCTTAAGGGGTTGTTGTTGTTTTTCTTCCAAGAAAGGTTATTTATAGAATGCGATTTTGCAAGAAAATTGGTGAACTGCTTTGGGGTGTGGGCGAAATATGATTTTATCTAACTAATTATAACGAAACTGATTGACGTTAAATAAAGAAAAAGAGAGAGAGAGAGAGAAGAAAAGAGAAAGAGGAAAAGAGAGAAAGATAAAAAAAGAGAGAGAAAAAAAAGAAAGAAGAAAGAACGGCCAGACAAACAAAACAACAGACAAAAACAGCGATAAACAGAAAAAAACGAACACAGAGAGAGAAAGAGAGAGAGAGAGAGAAAGAAAAAGAGAGAGAGAGACGAAAGAGAGAGAGACGAAAAAAAGAGAGATAAAAAAGAGAGAAAGAGAATAAAATGGGAGGAACGGTGCTATTAACAGGCTATCTGAACGCAATCGTAATCTAATAAAAAAATTCACAACTCACCTTCAAAGCCTTCCATATCATCAGCGCCATCGTCACCATCGTCACCAGCGTTTCCAACTGAATTATCTCGCAATCATCCAAGTGTTGTTGTTATTATTATTAGTAGTAGTAGTAATAGTAGGAGTTGTTGTTGTAGTTGCTGTAGTAGTAGTAGTAGTTGTTGTTGTAGTTGCTGTAGCTGTAGTAGTAGTAGTAGTAGTAGCTGTAGTAGTAGTAGAAGTAGTAGAAGTAGTAGTAGCTGTAGTAGTAGTAGTAGTAGTAGTAGTAGTAGTAGTTGTTGTTGTTGTTGTTGTTGTTGTAGTTGCTGTAGTAGTAGTAGAAGTAGTAGTAGTAGTAGCAGATGTAGTAGTAGTAGTTGTAGTAGTAGTAGCAGTAGTAGTAGTAGTTGATGTTGTTGTAGATATAGCTGGAGTAGCAGCAGTAGTAATGGTGGGTGTAATTATTATTATCATTACTGCTTTCTTATCGTTATAAAAATCGTTATAACCGTTCGCATACTCATCATCATTATCATCACCACTATTATTTCGCCATCATCATCATCTTCATCACCACCATTATCATCATCACCTTCATCATCATCTTCATCACCATCACCATCGTAATTACATTTGCCATGGGCAAAATCATCACCCTCGTTGCCTTAATAAAATTAAACGTTGTTATGATAAGACGATTTTGCTCGCTAATTTATTCCTCAATTAAAAATTCGCTATAAACTTATTTCTTGATTACAATTTTTTATGTTTTTTTGTGTGTTTTTGATTACCTAAAAAGTGGATTTGCCTAATTATGTAACGCCATCTTTTATTGTTGATGAACAGACTCGCATTTTCATAATGATTTCCACCATATTTTTTTTCACCATTCAATTTTATTCCTCTTCAACAACAAGCAAAATTTATTCCTCGTTTCATACTTGCTTCAAACAACTCAGATCGACTTACCCCTTCGATTTGTTGAGTTACCTGCACAGTAATGGTCTGAACAAGACAACTCTGGCTGGCAATACTTTCTTGGAGACCTTACTCACAGGCATCTAACCAGCAAGAGACTCTCCACGAGTTGAGTCAGTCAAAACTCACTCGCCGTTAGGGTTTAAAAATTTTTTGAAAAAAGTGATTTAATGGCTCTTGTTGTCAATATTATTATTATTCATATTATTATTATTATTCATATTATTATTATTATTATTATTATTATTATTATTATTATTATTATTAAAGGCGGGTATTATGAAATACCTAGACCGTGTATGGCAATAATACAAAGTCATTTTGTACTGCGCTGCATACAAAGAGTGGGATTACTGGAGGTCGAAGCATGAGAGTTTCGTTCGTTCATCCTTTCGTTCGTTCATTCTTTCGTTTGTTCGTTCATTCATTTATTTGTTCGTCCATTCACTCGTTCGTTCATTCTTTCGCTCACTAGTTCATTCATTTGTTCGTTCACTCGTTTTTTCATTCGTACGTTCATTATTTCACTCGTTCAAGCGTATCTTGTTTATATTGTTCGATCATCGTCCAAAAAGTGCCAATAAAATACAAACCACACACACACACAGACACACACACACGCACACGCACATACACACACAAACTCAATACACGCAGACAAAATCGTTCACACACAAAAAATACCCGCTTATACGCAGAAATACGCAGAAATCTAAAGAGAGAGAGAAGGAGGAAGAGAGAGAGAGGTGGAAAGAGAGAGATGAAAGCTCGCCTCATACATGGAGGAGTATGTACCGACGGAAATTAAAAAAAATAAGACGGCGCGTGCTTGCGTGTATTTACGTATCTTTGTATTTACGTATCTTTGTATTTACGTATTTTTGTATTTATGTATCTTTGTATTCACGTATCTTTGTATTTACGTATCTTTGTATTTACGTACGTGTGTTTGTATGTGGTGTTTTGGTATTTGTATCTTTTGATACAAATAATTTGCGCGAATGCATGTTCCTGTGAAATTGGAAGAATTTTTACTTCCATTTATATTTATTCAGTACTATGAAAGAAGCCTTCGTATGTCAAAATATCGATACGCAGAAGAGTTTCCTTGTACTGCTTATATTTATACGCAAGTTTTTGTACACACTTTAGTCTTTGTATGCGTTATGTGACTTATGATGTACGTGAAGTTATTTGAGTGTACAAATACGTGCATATTTTGTATGCACGCATGTTTACGTTGGTGCGATGAGTCTGGCTTGCTTTGCCTAGTGTACACATAGCAAAGAGTAGTAATGCATCCTGATTTAACGTGCAGTAAGAAGAAGTGTACGTTTGTGCGTGTATTGTACAGCAGACGTACAACAGGTCATGTGTGCTTCAGTGTACAGCCCGCCTAAGTTAACATGCATGCGATTCTTACGTGTTTCTACGCTTGTATGTTTGTAACTATGTGTGCATGTACGTATGCATATGTGTGTGTTTTGTATGCGTGTGTGTGTTGTGTGTGTGTGTGCAGAGTAATTTTTTTCTTGTAGCAATGATGGTTAGGGCAGCAATTAAGTGTAACATTGCCAAATACCAGGCAAACGTGAAGTTATTGGTCTTCCTGCCTGCTAAGTGAGAAGGAGAGGGAGAAGGGGAAAGAGTTCGCAAAAAAGGAAGAAAGTTATAAGGAAACATAAAAAAAACATATAAAGAGAGAAAGAGAGAGAGATTGGAAACTTAAAAATCAACAATCAACGAAAAAGTATGGAAAAAACATAATAAAAATAAGAGAGAGAGAGAGAGAGAGAGAGAGAGAGAGAGAGAATCAAAGGAGGAAAGAGTTAAAAAAAATGAAAACAAGATAGGTATCATTGTATGGTGGTGTATGTTGTTATCAAAATAGAACATAATACACATGTATCAATTTTTTGTAGGTGGTTATGTAAGCATGTATACAATATGCGTGTGTATGTATGTATGCTTATTTATTAGATTATTTATATATAAAGCGTCCTTTATGTATGTATGTATGTATGTATGTATGTATGTATGTATGTATGTATGTATGTATGTATGTATGTATGTATGTATGTATGTATGTATGTATGTATGTATGTATGTATGTATGTATGTATGTATGTATGTATGTATGTATGTATGTATGTATGTATGTATGTATGTATGTATGTATGTATGTATATATGTATGTATGTATGTATGTATGGTGTACTTGTGCTGAAGTATTTACATTTTACTGAAGTTGTTTGAGTTGAAAGAATTGCTCGTGTGCTTCTAACGACTACATTCTCCTAAACCTGTTAATACTAAAAAAGATATAAAATTTTAGTAGATGTAGTAGTAGCAGTAGTAGCAGCAGCAGTAGCAGTAGTAGCAGCAGCAGAAGTAGTAGTAGTAGCAGCAGCAGCAGCAGCAGTAGTAGTAGTAGTAGTAGTAGTAGTAGTAGTACAAGTAGTTAGTTTTATCAAAAGTTTAAAGCCTTTTCACACATACATCTTCTTAAAATAATCCCCAAATAACCATTCTACTTTATGAATCTGTCAGTAAATTACTTCACATAGAAAGCTTAATACAAATTTAAAACCAAACGAATACCCAAAGACCTTTCAAACTTCAAATCTAGTATACATTCTATTTAAATATTTTGTATATTTTATTTCATATTCGTCAGATAGCAGATGGTTTGAAGAAATCCCGCCGAATTAAAAAAAAACAACAAAATAAAATAAACTCAGATAGGAACTGTAATGTAATGTAATGTAAATGTAATTTAATGTAATGTACACTGTAAAGTACCCTCCTTTACGTAAGTACAACCATCACAAGTAGAGATAATTACTTCTGTAATGATTAAATACATAATGTTGCATGTATTCATAATGTAACGATGCATTCTGTGATACTGTGGCATATACTACAGGGTGTTTAGGTTATTTTGGCTGGCACGGTATTTCTTCATATAATTGTAATTGATAATCTGGGATAAAAGTTTCGTGACGTAATCTCTCTCTCTTTTTTTCCTGTCTCTTTCTCTTTTTCAATCTCTCACTCTCACTTTCTTTCACTCTTTCTCTCTTTCACTCTTTCTCTCTTTCTTTCACTCTCTTTCACTCTTTCTCTCTCTCTCACTCTCTTTCACTCTTTCTCTCTCTCTCTCTCACTTTCACTCTCTTTCACTCTTTCTCTCTTTCTCTCACTCTTTTTCACTCTCTCTCTCTCTCTCTTTCTCTCTCTCTCTCTTTCTCTCTTTAATTAATTATACTTTAATAATA
>NW_008703877.1:22393-24506 GCF_000326865.2 Helobdella robusta
TGTCTATTTTTTTGTCATTTAGTTTTTCCCGCTAGATCGTTTTGCGCTCAAAACAAATTGTTGTGTATGCGCTCTCCTTTGCCTTTGTTTGTATAAATATTTCTGTTTTGTATTTACGTTTCGTTTGCTTGTTTGTTTGCTGGCTTGTATATTTGTTCTTACATACATATGTATGTATGTCAGTATGTATGTGTGTATGTATGTGTGTGTATGTATGTTTGTGCAAGCACAAACATTTATTTTGTATGTTTGTTCGCACAAAGGCACGTTCTTATTACAAATAAAATTACCTTAGAACACGGAAAAAAAGATCTTTGGCATGATATTTACGAGAGAACCCTGTCAGCCTTTGACCTTTAACCCAAACATTAGATGAAAAACAAAATAGGGCTCGTGTGGGATTTGAACCCAGGACCTCTGGCACTCTAAGCGAGAATCCTACCCCTGCACTGGCCAGCCTGTTATGATGAACAGCAATGCATAAATGTCACTGGAACTACGGCATAATTTGAGCATTATTTTTCTTTTCAAAGCCGTGCATAACATGGCTGCATTATCGCTCGCCTTGGTCCACTGCCTGCCTGTGTCGTTGCTGCAGTTACTACTCTCTCTCTCTCTCTCTCTTTTTCTCTCTCTCTTTCTCTCTCTCTCTCTCTCTCTCTACTTCAGTTCTTTCTTTCTTTCCTTCTTTTCTCTTTTTCTCCCTTTCTCTGTCAATTCACTCCGATCTTGTTATTTATCTTCACGATGACCTCAATTTTTTGATGAAAATGTGAGTGTAAAAATGAATTGAAGACAAATAGAGAGGTAGAAAGACAGACAGACAGGCAGACAAAGAAAAAAAGTCAGAGACAGATTGAAAGATTCTCTTACGAAAGATGTATGTATGTTTATGTTTTAAACAGAAGAGTTCAATTTTATGTTATTTTGTTAAACAAAGATGTATGTATGTTTATGTTATAAAACCATTACTTTCAATTGATATGTCTCTACATACGGAACAAGATATGTTTGCATGGATGTGTGTGTGTGTGTGTGTGTACGTGTGTATGTACGTATGTGTGTGTATGTGTGTTTATGTATGTATACAATATATCAGGTCAATCAATCAGATATCTCGTTGAATATCTAACAGTGTTTAGGATGGGCCATGATGAGAGGAGAAAAACGAAAAAAATTTTTGTATGTGTGTGTGCGTGTTTGTATGTGTGTTTGTATGTGTGTTTGTATGTGTGCGCGCGCGTGTGTGTTTGAGTGAGTGTGTGTGTGAGAGCAGCTACAGACAACAACATCAATTTAGAAACTACTAAAAATTTACAATTAACTTCAGATAAAAAACAAAAACATCAAAATCTATCTAATATAGATGCGCCGATGTTTAGCATAATGTTGGCCATACTTTTAAAACGCTTCCAAATGCTTGTATATTTATTTCCATTTCATTTCAGTGGCCTATTTTTATTTATTTTATTTTAACTTATTGAGATTTTTCAAATTCAATTAAAAAACAGATACAGTTGAAAAATTTTTTGCGCATAAAATACAAAAAATACAAACATACAAAGCATACAAACAAAACGAAATGGACAGCTTAAAAATGGCAAACAATACAAAAACATTTGAGAATTGTAGGTATGTTTATTGAGTCTGACATTCTGTACGTATGTATGTATATATGTATGTATGTTTGCATGGGTGTAGATTGTATGTATGTACGTTTATGTTTGTTTGTATGTATGTATGTGTGTGTGTACGTGTGTGTACGTAGGTTTGTGTGTGCGTGTATAAATTTTTTTCCCAGCTGTTTGCAAAGTACTGGCTATCTGATATCAGATAAAAATTTGATGACGATGATGATGCTATTGATGACGATGACTATTATTATTATTATTATTATCGTTAGAATTATTATTTTTATTATTATTAACAAAAAAACAAAAAATAACAGTAATTGTGTTGATGATGACAATGTTTGGCATATATTCCAGGCGAGTTTGCTCCGAAGAACCAGGGTGTGAGAGCATTTGTCTTAATGACGATGATGATGACGATTATGAAGAAGATGATGGTGAAGATGACGACGATGATGATGACGATGATGGTGACGATTATG
>NW_008703877.1:24709-37602 GCF_000326865.2 Helobdella robusta
ACTTAATAAAAACAGCAATACCAACGTTATTAACAGAAAATACACTGAATTGAACGAAAGAATTCAATGTATGTATGTATGTATGTATGTATGTATGTATGTAGGTATGTATGTATGTATGTATGTATGTATGTATGTATGTATGTATGTATGTATGTATGTATGTATGTATGTATGTATGTGTGTATGTATGTATGTCGCATAACTCTGGTTCATGATTGACAGTTACTTGGCAATATCTGTTTTGTTATTATTAGTTTTGAAATATGGGTTTGCCCATTTCTGCCTCTTGTTATTTGGTACAAATGTTGATGTTGTTACTGTTGTTGTTGATGTTGTTGATGTTGTTGTTGATATTGTTGATGTTGTTGTTGATGTTGTTGATGTTGTTGTTGATGTTGTTGATGTTGTTGTTGATGCTGTTGATGTTGTTGATGATATTCTTGTTGTTGCTTTCTACTATTGTAAGTTCATTAGCACTATTGAACGCAAGAAACCATAAATCAAATCTATCCTAAGCATTTAAATTTTTTATACATACATACATACATATACATACATACACACATATACATACAAACATTCACACACATAAATTCACACATATACATAAAAAAGCGCTTTTTTAAAACCGTCTGCCTTATTCGTAAAAAATAATTTTTTGTATAAAAAAAAACAGAGATACATCAAATACAAAACAAACACAAATGCAGAAAATACAAAACAATATAATATACCGTTTTGTATGGCTTGTATATTTTTTTTTGCAGTGCGAGAAAATTTATTTATTCTCACTACAGGCCAGAATAACCCCATCAATTTGTTCATTGCATTCATTGGTCTTGTTCAGTTTTGTTTGTATGTTTGTTTGTTTGTGTGTGTGTGTGTGTGTATATATTTGTGTGTGTGTATGTGTTTAGTTTATGTATCTATGTTTTATTTTGTGTACGTGGGAACGCATGTATGTGCGTTCGTTCGTCTTTTCACATTTTTAAAAAGTTTTTTACTCACTGTCACATAGTACGTTTGGGTAGTTTTTAAATCATCGTCATCATCATCATCAAGATAATCATCATCATTACCACAACCACTGTTGTCGTCATCATCAGCATCTTCGTCATCATCATCATCATCATCGTTTTCGTCATCATCATCATCATCTTCCTCAGGGGACCAGAGCAATATTTCAATGCACTGGAACAGAAAGATAAATCCATCATCTCAAAGTTGTATAATTCGCGCGCTCTCACTTTCTCTCACTCTCTTTCTCTTTCTTTCTTTCTTTCTCTCTTTTTTATTTTTCTTTTACATATTCTCTCTTCTCTCTCTCTCTCCTTATCTCTCTCTCTTCTTTCACCTCTTCATTTTGTATCTTGCTCCTTTTTCTTTTCATCATACCATCTACCAATGTTATTTATTTCTGTATATCTTCTATTTCTTCCATTCTAAATTGTTGTATTCACCTTCTTTCTCTCTCTTTCTCTTTTCCTTTCTCTCTCTTCAACTCCTTCTCGTTATTTCCATCTGTCTTCTTTCTCCCTGTGTTAATTTATTTTCCAGATTGAAGTTATGGACGTACAAACATCCATAGATACAAAGAGATGTATTTATACGTAATTACAAATAGCACGCAAACGTACACACACACACAGGTGTACACACACACACACACACACACACAGAGGTGTACACACACACACACATAAATACACACATACATACACACATACAAACTCTACAACAAGCCGACATAAATTTGTATCACGAACTCAATACAAATCATTTATAACTGTTTAACGACAACGTTTGTGATTTTCTTTTATGTTGTTTATTGTTCGCATTATGGCCTGCAATTATTTGTCCAAGGTGTTTAATTTTTCAATACTACACATGTCCGCATGTGTATGCTTCTTTGTATGTGTGTGTGTGTATGTGTATTTACCTGTGTGTGTTTATGTACGTGTATGTATGCATGTATGTGTGATGTGCATGTGTAAGTGTATGTATACATGTATGTGTGATGTGCATGTGTAAGTGTAGTGTATGTATATATAAATATATGTGTTTGTGTGTGTGTGTGTTTGTTTATGTCTATCTATGTATGTTTGTATGTATGCCTGCGTCTGCCATTTTACGTTTGGCGGTTTATATAGCGCCGATTTTTATTTGTTTATAGCTTTTGTTTGGGGCTTTAGCAACGTTTCAAAATAGAATACTAATGAACGCTTGAAAACAGACAGGACATACAAACAGACACACACATACATACACACAAAAACACATACACAACACATGCATACACACATACGAACATACAAACAAACATACATACAAACAAACATGCGGTAAATATCCCAACTCATTTCGAAGGTTGTGTGATCTCTCGACCTTTCGCACACGCAAGCTTATTTTTTACCATTTGTTTTTCTTGTTTATTTTTGTATGTTTTGTATGTTTAGAATGTTTGTATGTATATATTTTTTGTACGTTTGTATGTATGTTTGTATGTTTTTCTGTTTGTATGTTTCGTATGATTGTTTATTACTCATCAATGAAAATTTTTGTATGTATAATTATGTACAATTTAGTATCTACGCTGTTTTTCCATTGTATGTATGTTTTTTTTGTATGCTTTTAATGCAAAAAAAAAATTTTTAGGTTCATTACATTATTTTTCTACAGTGTGAAGTTTCGTCTGTTTGCTTTTCATCCAAGTATGTTTATCGTGTGGGCGGTTAATTCAATCATCTGTGGATGTTTAGGTTTGTTTGTGAGTTTGTTTGTATATTTGTATGTTTGTATGTTTATTTGTATGTGTGTATGTTTGTTTGCATGTATGTCTGTGTGATTATGTATATATATATATATATATATATATATATATATATATATATATATATATGTATATCAGTGAGATTATGTCTCCATTTAAACAATAAATTTTAACATGTTAAAAACAGCATAAATACGTAACTACATACATACATACATATAAACATACATACAAACATACAAACATACATCCATACAAACTTACATACATACAACTATAATAAAATAATATAATAAATAATATCTCTTCTGTCTGATTGCAATACAAATGCCGGCATAAAGTGGACGTAAAATTTTTGTTTGTCATCGCGTGTGCCTCTGAAACCAAGGAGAAATTGTATGTTTGTATGTTTATTTGTTTGTATGTTTGTTTGTATGTGTGTATGTTTGTATGTGTGATGTATGTATGTATGTTTGTATGTTTGCTATGTGTTTTAAGGACAACAACATCACATAACAACACAACTGCAACAACATTTTCATTATGGAATAGTGCTTAAAAATTGAATTACTATCCCATAGACAAACAACAAATAATTGTGTGTATGAACGAACGAACGAACGAATGAATGAACGAAAAAATGAATTAATGATTGAATGAACGAACGAAAGAATAAATGAATTAACGAATAAACGAATAAATAAATGAATAAACGAACGAACGACGAATGAATTAAAAAATGAACGAACCATCAAATAAACGAACCAACGAACTTAATGGCTTACACACGAACACACATACACACACACACACACACACACACACGCATACATTAATTTAATACACCACATGGATGTACGTGAATAAATTTGCTCCTTCTTGGTATATTATTTTCGAGTGTGCAATAATTTATGTAACTCACATATACACACACATACACACACACACACACACATTCACACATTCACACATACACACATTCACACATACATACATTCATACATACAAACACACATACAAATACACATACACACCAATATGCAGCTACTGCTCTCTTCTGAGGTCTTTTAATCAACGAAGAAGTTCATTAACGGAAACAATCTCTACTCGTATACACACGCATACATACAAACATACATACAAACATACATACATACATTTAAACATACAAACAAACATACAGGCTTGTATCTGTACTTTTTTTTGTCTTCAATCTCGTAAACAAACATTTAAGACAAAAATTTATACATAAACTTTTGTATATACGTCTACTGCTATGTATGTATATAGGTTTGTGTATGTGTGTGTGTACATAAACACACATACATAAACACACATACACACACTTGCACACACAAACAGAGAAGTAGAAATAATTTTACATTGACAATTTGCTTGTCGATGCTATAACAAGATATATTGGCGACGATTCATAAAGACACACACGCATTTAAGCACTTAGATACACACATACACACATACCTTCAGGCACACACATACACATAACCACACACACACACACACACACACACACACACATACATACTTACTCAATGATAGAGAAAAACAGTGGAAAATTGTATAGAGTGAACTTGGAAAGAAAGATAGAAAAATAGGAGAGATTGAATATGGGAAAAAGACAAAATAGAGATGTGGAGAAAAAGAAAGATAGAGTAAGCGAGAGAAAGAAAGAAGAAAAAAGAGAGAAAGAGAGAGAAAGAGAGAGAGAGAGAGAGAAAGAAACACACAAGGCGTTTAATTTTGCCTGTGCGGGACCTCATTGCCCAAGCCAGTCATAACTCTCATACAAGCTTCCTTCTCTCATTTGCATATTTCCACTTCCCTTCTCTTCATCACTATCTCTTTTTTTGGTTTTTTGTATGTTTTTGTTTGTATACTTTTGTTTGTACGCATGTTTGTTGATTTGTTTTTGTTTGTACGTATCTTTGATGGTTTGTTTTTGTCTTTCTTTCTTTCTTTCTTCTCCTCCTTCCAATCATTTATTAACATTTTTAAAACATTTAGTATATTGCATACATACAAAAATACAAACAAACATACATAGGTACACACATGAACAGATACATACACACATACAAACAAACATACAATAACATACAAACATGCAATCACATACATACAAACACAAACAAACAAACAAATACATACAAGTAAACATTGTTTATGACTATAATTCACACCCTCTCCTTCATTATCTTAATTGCTTGCTCACATATATAATAGCACAGATCTATCGAGATATTTGTCGAATACACACACAAACATACATACAAACATACAAACAAACATACATACGAACAAACATACATACATACATACAAACGTATATACAAACGTATGGACAAATTAGTTTTGATCGATAACTCCTTACAGAGTGTAAATGCAAAATTGTCCAATAACTTTAAATAATTTATCAGCTACGTGTAGTGTCCAAATGAAGTCACACAATTCAAAGAATCTTTGTTGATTCGACTCGAGGCAAAGTTCTGTCACAAGATACCAGAGATAAATTTATAAATACCTTATTGATGGCTTAAATTTCAGGACCAAATATCATATAGCAAGATGTTTTAAGATTTAAAAACAATTTATTTAATTTAAAGTAATCATAATATTTAACAAGATGCTCATTCATACATACCTACATACATACATACATACATACATACATACATACATACATACATACATACATACATACATACATACATACATACATACATACATACATACATACATACATACATACATACATACATACATACATACATACATACATACATACATACATACATACAAACATGCATGGAAACAATATTTCGATTTGACCAATAAAAGATTTATGAAATGATCTTTCCATGTGCTTCAAAATAACCAGACAGATGGAAGGAAGATCGCCGTGTTCAGCTTCCAAGAAAATAATAATAATAATAATAAATAATAATAATATATTTTAATAATAATAATAGTAACATCATCAATAACAATAATATTAATAGCAAATGAATACATAATGGTTTAATTCAGTTATTTATAAGATTTTCAGTTTCATCAATATTTGATTTGTATTGTTTTGCAGGGTATGGTAATGTATTGTATTGTGATGTAGTGTATTGTAATGTATTGTATTGTATTGTATTTTATTGTATTGCATTGAATTGTATTGTATTGTATTGTATTGCATTGAATTGTATTGTATTATATTGTATTATATTGTATTGTATTGTATTGCATTGAATTGTATTGTATTGTATTGTATTCCATTGAATTGTATTGCATTGTATTGTATTGTTTTGTATTGAATTAATGAATTGCATTATATTGTATTGCATCACAGGGTTTTGTGTTTTACCGTTTCGAAATGTATTCGTTTGTACCGTATCGCATCGTATCGTTTGTGATGGCATTCAGTGTATTTCGATACGAAACGGTAGTGCCTTGTTTGCAGAAAACAGAATTATCCCAGCGGCTAACTATTGAATTTATGCCCGGCGCAAATAAGTTTACTGGAAAAAAATGTTGTTGTTGTTTATTGTTGTTGTTGTTGTTGTGGTTGTTGTTGTGGTTGTTGTTGTTGTGGTTGTTGTTGTGGTGGTTGTTGTTGTTGTTGCTAATGATGACGTTTTTAATTTTCAGATTAGATAACAAAAAAACTAAATCGTTTCATATAAAAAAAACTTTTTACCATCGCCCTTTAGCTTTCTTAAATTAACTTCTTGATTTTTTTTTAATTTCTATCTTTAGAGACAATTTTTTTTCTGCTTTCATGTAGCAGTTAATTTGTTTTTTATAAGAATTCAAATGTATTTTTTGGTTTTTTTTTGTATTTATGTTTGCGGTGTTTTTGTATGTTTGCCGAATATACGTATGTTTGCATGGGTGTAGATGTATACGTACCACTGTTTTCGATACCACTCCAAGCGTCTTTTTTTCAAACTGGCGCTGTATAAATGCAATGGATAATAATAATAATAATAATACGTACATACTAACATACACAGACAGACAGACAAACAGACGGACAGACAGACAGACAGGTAGACAGACAAACAGACAGACAGGTAGAGAGACCAACTCACATAAACGCCCGGTTCGAGTACTGTAAAAGTATTCGAAGAAAGCGTTTAATTTTCATTCTGATCTGACATCTGCACGCTGTGCTATAAAAGAAAAAACTGCCGTGCGGTCTAAAAATTGATGCTATGTATAGATGTATGTGTGTATGGATGTGTGGCTGTGTTTTTGTGTGTGTGTGCATGTGTGCGTGCGTGTGTGTGTGTGTGTGTGTGTGTGTGTGTGTGTGTGTGTGTGTGTGTGTGTGTGTGTGTGTGTGTGTCTGTTTTATATCAGTTCATAAGTTCGTTTTATGTCTCTGTATTGGCATTGGACAACCACAAAAACAATTTCATACATACATACATACATACATACATACATACATACATACATACATACATACATACATACATACATACATACATACGAAACGAAACGAAACGAAATTTTATTTGCTCCTCAAAATTACAGCTAATAAATAAGAGACAGGATGAATGTGATGGAGCCCCTAATGGGCTCATCTAGCACAGCCACCTAGACAAATATGTTCAGAGTCTTGTGGTTAGTATCAAATATTGTTAGTTGTTAGTATGCTAATAACAGATAATAGAACAAAAGGTAGTTAACTAAAAAATAATGTTTCATAAATAATTATAATCGCATTAAAAATATCAACAGAAATTGTTTATAGATAGAGAACATAAATTTCATGATGTAAATACATTTCTTATATAATTTATTAAATTATTAATCATAGAATTAAATTAAATTAAATTAAACCATTCTTAATAATGTTATTCCAGGTCCTAGGACATTAAATGTTTAGTGATTTTATAAACATCTCTACATTATTAATAAGGATAATAATTTTAATAATTGTTAATTATTAAAAACGATTTAACTTTTTTTTTAAAATCAGTAGCCGATTTTGCCTTATATTGAAAACCATTCTTAATAATGTTATTCCAGGTCCTAGGACCCTTACAGATTACATGCAAATGTAAAATGTTAGTTTTTGATTTATTCGATTGCAAATAATTAGACATCCTATGACTGTTAGCATGTTTAAAATAATTAGCAAACGTATTAGGCAATTGATTATTAAGCTGCTTATACACAATAATCAAAGTACGATAAATATTAAATTGATTAAAATTAAGATTATTGGTTGTCGTAAATAACTCCTTGGTATGAGATCCCATCGTTGACATGGTGATGGTTCTGACGGCCCTTTTCATCATAAGTTTAACCGGATCCGTGACTGAAGGAGACGTGCCCGCCCAGACAATGTTGCAATAAATCACGTGTGGCATGAAAAGTGAGTGATACAACAAATTCAGACACTTTTTTGTGAGGTAGAATTTCACCTTGTTCATCAGACCAGTTGATTTGGCAAGTTTGTTTGCAACACTATTAACGTGATCACGGAACGTTAACTTTTGATCTAGATGAACGCCCAGAAATTTAACTGTTTTATTTTCATAGATATTGATATTATTTATTTTAATTTTATAAGGTTCTTTGTAGTTTAAATATTGAGCTGGTCCAAAGATTATCATTTGCGTTTTAGAACTATTTAAAGTAAGTTTATTTAGTGAGAACCAAGAAATAACTGTTTAATTTCTTCTTCTGTATATACATACATACATACATACATACATACACACACACACACACACACATACATACATACATACATACATACATACATACATACATACATACATACATACATACATACACATACACATCTATTTTACATTCGCAAAAAATTCCGAGAAAAATCCTCACCCGATTATTTGAATAAATTGGAGTTTGATTGCCTTACTTCAACACATTTTCTTTACTCTCTACATGAGCACACACACGCACACACATACACTTACACACATACACACATACATTCATTCCTACATACATACATACATACATACATACATACATACATACATACATACATACATACATACATACATACATACATACATACATACATACATACATACATACATACATACATACATACATACATACATACATACATACATACATATATACATACATACATACATACATACATACATATATATATACATACATACATACATACATACATACATACATACATACATACATACATACATACATATGGGTTTTATTTAACGATGACGATGATGACGATGATGATGCCGATGATAATAGTCGAAATGATTTTAAACAAATAACACCCCAAGACCACTAAAAACAATTTTCTCATTTATTTACAATAAAATCTCCAAATTGTGACGTTTAATATCAAAAAATTTTCTGATAAACTGTTTATTTGCATATAGTTCTATACAATTATATATATATATGTGTGTGTGTGTGTGTTTGTGTTTGTATGTGTGCGTGCGTGTGTGTTAGTGTGTGTGTTTGTGCGTGTGCGTGTGTTGGTGTATGTGTTTGCATATAATACTATAGAATGTTCTAGAATTATAAAGGGAAAAACACCGCGAAAAAAGGTTTTTTTCAAAACACCATCGTTTATTTTGAATTTTTAACATAATAACAAATAATTCATTCATTCATTCGTTCGTTCGTTTGTTCATTCGTTCGTTCGTTCGCTCGTTCGCTCACATATGGATGGATTGCTGGTTCATGCTAGTTAGCAATAAAACTGTTGGTAATGTAATTAAACGATATGACAATTCTTCAAATAACGAAAACCATTATAAACTATTATTAATATTATTATTATTAATATTATTATTATTATTATTATTATTATTATTATTATTATTATTATTATTATTATAAACACTTTTATGATCTCAGCGTTTATATAGTAAAAAAAATAGTTCAAAGAATGTAAAATTGCTTGATGATGATAATGAAGATGACGACGACGACGACGATGATGATGATGAAAACCGATTATGACGACGACGATGATGATGGTGATGATGATGGTGATGATGATGATGATGATGATGATGATGAGGATGATGGTGATGATGATGAAGAAGAAGATGAAGATGGCGAAGAAGAAAATGTTGTTGATGATGATGAAGAAGATGTTGGTGGTAGTGATGACAACAACGACGATGATGATGAGAGGACGATGATGATGACGATGAGGATGAATTCATACGGAAGACATAGGATACTGTTGAAGTCGAAAAATTAAAATTAACGCCAGCCAAAAAAAAAGATTAAAAAGACTTTTGAAGAACAGACTTAACATAATAATAATTAAAATTAATAATAACTATTATAACAACTATAATTATTGTTACAATAATTAATTAATGCTCCTAATAAAATTAGTGATTCGTCATTAATTTAGTTGAAAAATTAAAATGGATATCTATATAATTTGCTAATAAACTAAACTAATATATATATATATATATATATATATATATATATATATATATATTGTATATTTTTGTATATATGTATATATACAGTATTGTATGAATTCTACCGAATTGTTGGCATTAATCAATTTGAAGTTTGTCAAATTGATTAATGCCAACAATTTGATAGAATTCATACAATACCATATAAATCTCGTTCCAACATATTTATATAAATAAATATGTATTCGTGTGTGTGTGTTTGTGTATGTGTGTGTGTGTGTGTGTGTGTGTGTGTGCGCGCGTTGTGTATAATTCTATAATGACTCTTCTAATTTATACAAACAAAATGTATCATCTAACAATAATAAATACCTTGTTATTGTATATATATACAATATAGATATATATATATACAATTGTTTGAAAACATGGTCTCCTTCCAACATACATATATATCTATATATATATATATATATATATATATATATACATACATACATACATACATACATACATATTTGCATACAAAACTTTGCATATAAGAACCATATATATAGTATTATTATACATAATTTATAATATTGTATACATAATTATATATATATATATACAAACCTATATTGTGCTAAATTCTGTTTGTTTTGTTGTTGTTTCAAGTTTGTTTTACTTGGAGTTTTGTTTTATCATTGAAACATTTTAATTAGCCCTGTATAAATTATTTTTATTAATAATAATAATAATAATATTAAGAAGAAGGAGAAGAAGAAGAAGAAGAAAAAAAAAGAATAAGAAGAAGAAGAAGAAGAAAAATAGACATGAATATAGCAACAATAATAATAGTAATAATAATACGCCAGCGTTTTTGCTAGGAATAAAATCGTCATTAACGTTGGCTTATAAATCATCCGTTTATCTTCATAAGCGTGAAATAAACAATAATAATAATAATAATAATAATAATAATAATAATAATAATAATAATAATAATAATAATAATAATAATAATAGTAATAATAGTAATGGCGAAAATATTCACAATTATTGAAATGAACGCATAGAGAGATGGTGCGTAAAGAATTATCGAGGAAGGAGAATTTTTTTTATTGATCGTCTATCGTTCTTTTTGTTGTTGTTGTAATTGTTGACGATGATGCTGTTGTTGTTGCTGTTGCTGTTGTAGTTGTTGTTGCTGACAATGTTGTTGTTGTTTTTGTTGTTGCTGTTATTATTATTATTATTTTAAAAAACTGATAAACATACAAAGATAGAGATATTGTCGTCAATCTTTTCTTTGCTGTTGTTGTTGATTTATTAGAATTTTTTCAAATCTTGATCAGGTTTTTGCTGATACTTCAGATCATAAAATACGATAATGACATTATTGTTATTGTTATTATTGTTGTTGTTGTTATTGTTGTTATTGTTGTTGGGGGTTTTTATTTATCCAAGTTTTGCTATCTCTGTTTTTTCCAATAAAAACCAAGTTTTTGAATGCAATTTTTTTGTATGTGTTTGTCTTTCATTGTATATGTTTGTTTGTATGTTTGTATATAAGTTTCTATGTATGCTTGAATATAACTTTGTATGTACTTTGTATGTATATACGTTTTTTGTATGTATGTATGTATGTGTATCAATTTATAGATAGATATCAATATTTGTTCACGTTCTTGCTCTGATAGATAGCGATAGACAGATATTTGTATACAATGTATGTATATAAGTTTGTATGTGCTGCGTAAAAGTTTGTATTATTTCAAATCAGATGTTTGTATGTTTTGTATATGCGTGTATATAATCTGCTGGGTATTACTGCATTTGATTGACTGGTTTTATCATACAGCCTATCTAAGATTTTTAGGCGATGTTTTTTAGCTGTTTTCGATGTGTTCAGTTCACTTTGTGTACACAAATCACACACACAAACACAAACATACATACATACATACATACAAACATACATACATGCATACAAAAAAACTGTTTCAACATTTGTTTTTCAAACGCTAATAACAATCACTCACACTCTCCATAAAGAGAAGGGACCTTATCAAATTACTTAATGAATAGGATTCTACATCGCTCATTTTAAATTAGTTTCTCTCTCTCTCTCTCTCTCTCTCTCTCTCTCTCTCTCTCTTTGTCTCTCTCTTTTTCTGTATTACTCTCACTTTCTTTTTGTTTCACTTTCTCTCTTACTTTCTTTCTTTCTATCTCTCTTTGTTCTTTCTCCTACTCGCTCTTCCATGATTATCCACTTCAATATATTTTTTCATCAATATCGTTGTCATTGTCCGCATTTCTATTTTGTCGTTGTTGTTGTTGTTGTTGTATATTTGTCGTTGTTGTCGTTGCTGATGTTGTTGTATGTTTGTTGCAGTTGATGTTGCTGTTCTTGTTGTTGATGATGTTGTTGTTGATGTTGTTGTTGTTATTATTGTTGTTTCTTTCATGAATACCTTACCAATAAATGGCCATTGCTACTGATAAAATTATTACAGTTATAATTATTATTATTATTATAGTTATAATTATTATTATTATTGTTGTTGTTGTTGTTATTATTATTATTATAAGTATCCACGGGGTAGCATCTACTGTATATATCTTTATCATCGTTATTATTATTATTATTAATGTTGTTGTTGTTGTTTGTTGACGACGAACGTGATGTAGACGATGATGTAGACGCGAAGTAT
>NW_008703877.1:37672-38430 GCF_000326865.2 Helobdella robusta
ATGTTTATAGTACGCCATTTTGTGGCTAAGTCTGTAGCTATGTGTGGTTCGTAGTGGTTTTCTGGTTGCAGCAGCTTCAGCTGCCAGCGTTTGACTAGTGCAAAAATAAGTGGAGCTAGTAGCAAACAGAGCAGTAACGTGCATAAGTGGGTGCCTATGACAGCACATACTAGCTCAGCTAAGCTGAATAAACGTTGTGATGATGACGACGATGATGGCTGGAATGATGTTGGTGATGATGATGATGATGTAGACGACGACGACGACGACGATGATGATGGTGGGGGTGAATTGTGTTGTTTTTGTTGTTGGTCGCTTGGGTTGTTGTTGTTGTTGTTGTATTTGTTGTCCGATATTGGTAGCCTTAAGACGGTGTAGTTGGTTAATTTGTGTTGTTTACGGTTGCGTCTGTTGTTGTTGTTGTTGTTGTGTGCTGATTTCATTGCTTTCATTGGACCCTCGCCATCATTATCATCACTAGCATCATCATCATCGTCGTCGTCGTCATCATCGTATAATGATGACGTATTGCTTTTTTTATTTCTTATAGATGGCCCGCCACCACCTTCACCATCATCATCATCGTCATACTCATCATCGTCGTCATAATACTCGTACACAAGATCGTTACCATCGCCAACTTTATGGTGAAGATCATTACCATGAGTACCGAAGTGATCATCATCATCATCATCATCGTCATCATCACCATCATCGTCATCATTATCATCATCGTGGTCATGATTCTTCCGCTGATT
>NW_008703877.1:38480-39940 GCF_000326865.2 Helobdella robusta
CCGGCGCTATTTTTAGCAATGCAGATAAACATACCGGAAGTGGCCGGTAGGTTTGATCTGTTGACCAGTAGTGAGGCTTCGGTATGCTGAGATCTGTTATTCCTACGCCATGACGTCATCGATTTGTTTCGCGGTGACGTCACAGTAGATGATGATGAGGATGACGGCGAGGAGTAAGATGATGACGTATTAGAAAATTGTGGGTTCTTTGTATTGTTGTTGCTGCCGTTCTTTAATGATATGCCGCGTTGTTTACCACTGCCCGCTGATAACCTACTCCACAACTTTTTTTTATTGTTGTTGTTGTTGTTGTTGTTCCTATCAACATCTTCATCTTCATCACCATCACTTCTATCTTCATCTTTATTCCCATCATCAGCGTTATCATCACCACCACCATCGTCATCATCATCATCATCGTCGTCGTCGTTAATGGGTTTTTGAGGCGGTTCGAAACTCGTTATTTGACCGGATGGTTCGACCCAGAACAGCGTCGGTGGTGGCGAGCCGCTGGCGGTGCACTGCAATCGCGCAGATTCAAAGCTAATATCCGCCGCTAGGTTACCGAAACTCGGAGCTATGCATGTAAAATCTTCGATCGATAAGTCAGTAAAAGATTTGACGGATAGTAGATACGGTTCTGAACAACTCGGTGCCGTGGCGCCCTTGAAGATATCCGGTTTCGAATCGAATAATCGTTTTAACCAGGAAGCGTCGCAATCGCATCTCAGCGGATTCGATCCCAGCCTCAAATGTTGCAAGTTTGAAAAAAACTGCTCGAAAGCTGGTTCAAAACTCGGTATGAAATTATCGTTGAGCCACAAATAGAGGAGATTCGATTTGATCGGTTCGAATACTTGGACGTTTAGATGTTTCAACTGGCATTCGTGTAAATACAAACCGCTCGTTATTAAACCGACAAAAGAGTCCAACTCTAGTTTTAAATGTTTGTTCCCGTTCAAAAAGAGATGTTTGAGGGAGAGTCCATTGAACGCCGATCCTTTGAGATAGCGAATCTTGTTGTTGCTCAAATCGAGCCACTGGAGTTTCTTCACAACGATGAACGTATCCACCTCGATATATTCGATGCCACATTTGCTCAGGTAGAGATGCTCTAGCGAGGAAAAGTTGCTGAAGTTTTGAACCGAGATCCGACTCGACTGGAACTGGTTGAAGTTGAGGATCAGTTGCAGAGTGTTTCCTGGTATGGAGTTCGGAATGCGAGTCAGATTCTTCTTCGAGCAATAAACAATCCTACTGGGATGGTTGCAGAAGCAAGGCGATGGACACTGGAACGATTCGTCGTTGTTGTGTTGCTGCTGTTGTTGATGATGTTGTTGAGGATGTTGTTGTTGTTGTTGCTGGGAATGCTGATGATGATTGTTGCTGCCGTGATAAAACTTTACATTGTTGTTGTTGTTGTTGTTGTTGTTGTTGTTTAGGCTGCCGATAAGAGCTGA
>NW_008703877.1:40722-42601 GCF_000326865.2 Helobdella robusta
TTGTCTTTTTTACATATTATTATTATTATTTATATTATTATTATTATTTATTATTATTATTAATTATTTGCTTAAAAGTTTAATTGCAACAGTTATAAAAAAAAACAATGATTGTTCAAAATAGCAGTTATCAATGTTTGTAATAAAACCATCCTATCTGTATGTATGGATCTATTTCTATGGTTTGTTTATAAGATGGGATTGGATGAGTATGTATGTATGATTGTTTGTTTGTATGTATGTTTGTATGTATGTATCTTAGTGTACAGTACATGTATATTTTACTCTCCCTACTTTCTCTCCTTCACGTTTCTTTCCTTCGCCTTATCTTTCATTCATTCGTTTCATTTCTTCATTCAATCGTTCATCATCTCCCGACCAAAACAACAACATCAAAAGCAAAATTTTATCCCAATAACCGTCGTCATAAAAACAACAGCCTAAAACGCCTGAACCACACTATATAAATACACGCCCTCACCAGATTCATGGCAATCTCTCTCTTTTTCTCTCTCTCTTTCTTTTTCTCACTTTATCTCACTCTCTCTCTCTCTCATCCATCTTCCTCTCACTTTATCCTCTCACTATCTCTCTCTTGTTTTCTTCGTGAGCTCACTGCTTGGGTGTCTATCATTATTTTTCTTTCTAGTTCTGTCTTTCTCTCTCTCTCTCTCTCTCTCTCTCTCATTCTCTCTCTCATTTTTTCATTCATTTATTAGCGTTTTTCTTACACTTACTGTCAATCTTATTTTTTAATACTTTTATTTGTATTAATTACTACTTCCTCAATGTTTTGTATTAAAGAGTTTGTTTTTGTGTATGTATGTATGTATGTATGTATGTATGTATGTATGTATGTATGTATGTATGTATGTATGTATGTATGTATGTGTGCATGCATGTATGTATGTATGTATGTATGTATGTATGTATGTATGTATGTATGTATGTATGTATGTATGTATGTATGTATGTATGTATGTATGTATGTATCTATGTATGTATGTATGTATGTATGTATGTATGTATGTATGTATGAATGTATGTATGTATGTATGAATGAATGAATGAATGATAAATGAACGAATGAATGTATGTATGTATGCATGTTTGTGCATCAATGCATGTATGATGCATGGATGAATTTAGCATGCATATGATGGTGGTTGGATCTGAGCGCATGGACTTTTTCCACGTTCTATTGAATATTCCATATATTACGCTTCTTTGGTTTGCTGTCTTTCTTGTAGTAGTAGTAGTTGTTGTTGTTGTTGTTGTTAATGTTGTTGCTGTTGTTGTTGTTTTTGTTGTTATTGTTGTTGATGTTGTTGTTGTTGAGGTTGTGTATATGTACGTACATACATACATACATATACACAAACGAACGAACAAACAAACATACATACCTACATACAATACAATACAAACCTAAATAAACAAATGATTGAATCAATATCTAATCTACATTGTTCAGTGTACAATTGTAACCTGACTGACAGCAAGCATGTAATGTTAGCATTTGGTACTTTTTCCATTGCTATTGAGTGATTTTCTGATTCATGGTCATGGTCATCATCCATATCATCATCGTCGTCGTCGTCGTCATCATCACAATTACTATACATGAATCTTCATCATCACCATTATCATTCAAATTACTTTTACTATCATCATCACCGGCGGCAACATCATTATCATCATCAACATCCTGCCATCAGTATTATCAATGAAATGTCTTCATTATAATACCAGCATTAAATCTTCTTTCTCTCTCTCTTTCTTTCTCTCTCTCTCTTTTTCTCTCTCTCTTTCTTTCTCTTTCTCTCTCTCTCTCTCTCTCTCTCTCTCTCTCTCTCTCTTAATATTATGTATGTGGTGT
>NW_008703878.1:0-1300 GCF_000326865.2 Helobdella robusta
TTTTTGTTCGAAAGTTCCCAGCAGGAGTTAACATCCATACAATACTGAAATAGGTAATCCCAGTTTATACTCGTCAAACAATTGTTCATAGAAGCAAAATCAGCCTTGGTGAAATCATAGAAAGATGTATCATTGTTAAAAACAGCACCTGATGAGGTACTAGGTGCGCAGTTGACTGTAAATGTGAGACAGTTGTGGTCACTTGAAGCAAATGGGCAGGAAACATCTAACTCGGCCAGCAAGCTGGCATCATCACATAGAATCAAGTCCAAAATATTGTTTTCCCGAATTGGTTGATCAACCAATTGGTGAAGACCCAATTCACTGAAAAGATCCATAAAGATGTCATAGATACAATTGTTCGGTGCAGAGTAATTTATCCAGTCGATATTGGGAAGGTTGAAATCACCCATCAAACAGTTTATATCACCTTTGCAAAGTTCCTTTATACATTGAGCGCTGTCGAATGCATATTTTTCTGCCAACATATCGAAACCACCACTGCGATAATATGAAATAAAGCGGTAATTCTTGTTTGAGATAGCAATGTCGATAGAGACTATCTCAATATGTGAAAATGCTGATGACACCGAGACAACCCTGTAGGGAACGGTGTCCTTGATAATAAAAGCCACACCGCCACCACGTGTTTCACGGTCCCATCGAACAAAGACATAACCAGGTGGAAAAAATAAACTATCAGGATCATTTGGAGTTAACCAAGTTTCAATAACAGAAAAAATTTCAGGTTTATAAACTGATAAAAATAAAACCAGTTCATTTTGTTTCTTCTGAATGCTACGAACATTGGCGAGTGCGAAGCGGAGATGTTCATTAGATGTTTTCACGAAAGGGCTGATTACTCCCTTGGTTGGTTGTTGTTGATTCTGTTCTGACGCCTTTCTTGCCTTTTTAGATAAGCCAGTTCTGCTTGTCTTTTGGAAAGATCAGGATTTATGAAGATTTTTTTAGTAGTTGGTGATGCTCTGAGGATTCTAGATGAAGCTATTAAATCTTCAACAGATGTTGAGTTATTGAGAGTTACGCACATCTTGCAATTACCAAAACGGCGGGTTCTAATTATCTGAGGTTTGATTGTCAAGTTATCTTCACAGAATTTTGAAACTAACTCCATGTCAGCAATTCCCGGCTGAGGTTCTAATCCTGATAGGACGTTTTTAGACCGACGTTCCTCTTCCTTTCGTTCCTCTTCCACCGTCCACAAGGCTTTTGTCATTGTCTCCAGCATTGGAGCGTTGTTGACATTCGGCAACAGTGGAGCCGAGAGTTGACATAGTCA
>NW_008703878.1:2130-3459 GCF_000326865.2 Helobdella robusta
GCCAATTTTTTTTCTTGTTAAACATTGACAAAATGAAAAAAATCACTAAGTCAAAAATTTTTGTTGCAAAGAATACTACGTTTTTTAATGTTTGCATACATTATAAATAGAGATATTTTTAATGACATCTTCTAACTTTGAAATAACATTTAAAAGTTATATACCAACAATTTTTAAATCTTAAATTATGAATTTTCTATTTCAACGTTTTGATTTATTAGAGATACATATGTTTCATATACAACAATTAAACTCATTGGTCGAATGATATAGCGCCTAATAAATGTGTCAAAACTATAAAAATGTTTAAAAAATTCTAAACTGTTTTTAATTTTTGATTTAAATCTTATCGGAGAGAGAGGCAAGGCGCTTACAAATACACTTGTTTCAATCATGTTTGGATATCGTTAAATGAAAATAAAATAATGAAATTTAACGAAATTGAAGTACTGATGCTGTTTTGTTGCTCGCTGTCCGTTTTATCATTGCAAGTTCCAACAGTTGTCGAATAAATGAGTTCCATTTGTTGCGTCAAATTTTTCGAACGTTGACTGGGGAGAGAATATTTTTGAAAATGTTTAAATATCTTTCCATGTTGACCGGGGGCCAACATTTGTAGTGGACGACCTATTTTTTTGCTTATTACTTACTTTTTTTTTTATCAAAAACGGCACTTTTTTGGTTAAAATTATGTGTTTTACTGACTTTAAATACAACTAAATCCGCTACTGATGTTTTATGATTGTTAACTAAGTTTTACTCTATTATCAAGCTAGTCAGAGACATTTATCAACCTTAAGAAGACATACATTAGAGTCAAAACAAGAAAATCAAGGACAATTAAATGTTGAGCCCCGAAGAAATACTTTGGACACTATGAAATTTTATCAAGAGCAAAAACAACGTCAACAGCATCGCAAGGCAACTATACCACTAGTAATTGATTCAGGAACGTCGTCTCATTTGGATTCTCTTGAACAACAGGATTGGTACTGGGGTGATATATCAAGGTTATACAATGTTAATTTACTATTTGGCTTTTAGTAACATTATACTAATTGATAATGTTAAGTTCATTTAATTTATTCTAGCATTTATTCAGTTTAGTGTTTCTTGGAGCTTGTAATATGTAATATATATACATACATACAAAACAACAACAACACACGTTTAGACGACATTTTCCCTGAGATCGGGGGTTGCCGTTTGGCTACCTATGATGAAACCGAAATACCCCTCGACGCCATTCACATCTGTCACATTGTCACTTCTGTCATCATAAGTAATTTATTTGGCTAATTTTTACGCAGGACGCCCGGGGATCCTCAG
>NW_008703879.1:0-1269 GCF_000326865.2 Helobdella robusta
CATACCAGGTATCGCCTTCACATTCCTTACACACTTTCTATGCTTCGCCCTTATCAATATATAATCTATCATTGACCTATGCTTCCCTGACCTATATGTAATTAATCGTGCTGGTTCCCTTGTAAACCAGATATTCCCCACCACCATGCTATGTGCATCCGCCAACTCCAACATTCTATGCCCTTCCTCATTCCGTATACCATATCCCCACCCCCATGTACACCTTCCTATCCGTCTGCATCCGCCCCCACATGACCATTCAAATCACCCAACAACACCACAAACTCATCCAACCCCGCTTGCCCAATCTCGTCAGAAACATCATCATAAAACCTATCCTTCTCTCTTCCTTCCTACTTTGTTGCGGAGCATATCCTGATAACCCTCACTATTACCTTTCCAAACACCATCACCATCACAATTACACCATTGCTTGTCCGCCTCACTTCCAACACCTTCTCCACCAACTCTTCTCTTACCATCACACCAACTCCTCCCGTACCATCATCTCCCTTCCACCACAACTTATGCCTTCCACCTTTAGCCCCCACAAACCTTGTACCCTCTCCCTTCCATCTGATCTCCTGTAATGCAGCCACGTCAACCATTCCCCTCTGCAACTCCTCCACCACTTCCAAACTCCTTCCTGTCAACGTGCCTACATTCCAGGTACCAAACCTCCAACCCCTTGGTCTACAAGTAATCCTTCCATTCATAGTGCCTTGCACCGCAACACTATAGAGTGGGGTGCCAGTAGCCAGACCATCCACAGGGCCTTGCACCGCAACCCCATGGACTGGGTCTCCGGAGATTCTTTGCACCCTCTTCTGCCGGATACTAAGTATTTTTTGGCTAATTTTTACGCAGGACGCCCTTCCTTACGCAACCACAGTTATAAGCGGTGGGCCTAGCCTTTGACGATCCAACATCACTCACAAGGCAATAAGGGTCAGTTTAATGTCATAACCAGGACAATTCTGAAACCTCTGAAGCAACCGCAAAAGAGAGAGAGAAGCCTTTAATGTGATAACAGTACAATGTTAAAAATAAAAAAAGATCAAAACTCAACAGTTGCAGCTAAACAATCATTTTCATTCCATCCGAAAATAGATATTAATCGAGTCATTGTTGCAAGTTTACATCTCAAAACTTTTTCACCTTTTTTATAATTCAAAGTATCAGCTCCTCTAATGTCGGCAATAATTCGAATTCCTATAAAATTATCATTAAAAATTATATTATGTTATACGATATATATATATATATATA
>NW_008703879.1:2167-3448 GCF_000326865.2 Helobdella robusta
GTTTTGCGTCCAGAGACCCGGTTTCCCGAGGTAGGACGTAATATACAAATGAAAGTGGGATCCTTTATATTACGGATCTTGTAGAGCAATTAAGCTATTGGAACACACTATGAAGGTGATGGAAAGAATCTTGGAGCAAAAAAGAATTAGGGACCACGTTAGTATAGACGAAATCCAGAAAAGAGTACTATTTATGTAATTTTTATAGTGAGACAAATTCAAGAAAAATTCAGAGCCAAGAAAAAACTCTTTATTTTGCTTTTGTAGATCTGGAAAAAGCTTATGATAAAATACAGAGAGAAGCGGTTAAGTGGGCACTTAGAAAAGGCGGGGTAAATAATGGTTGGTGGACCCAGTGATATGTATGTATAAAAAAGTCAGGACGGTGGTAAAGGTTAACGACTAGTGGTTTGATGTTCAGGTGGGTTTACATCACGTTTCGGCACTGAGTCCTCTACTTTCTTTTATAGTAATTTAAAGGATTAGTAGGGAGATCAGAAGTGGGTTACCATGGTTGATTTTATATCCCGATGGCCCGGTTCTTACGGCGAGAGTGAGAAAAAACTGAAAGAAAAGCTCTCGGTTTGGAAAATATTTATAGAAAGAGAAGGTTTAAAGGCAAGCCAATGTTATGAGGATGTTAAGCCAATGTTAAGAGAAGATACAGATACTTACGAACGTAAAAAATTCTCCTGTTCGGTGTATAGCAAATGAGTTTGAGAAAATTCCATACTATGTGTAAAATGTGATAAATGGACACACAAACGATGCAATGGTTTGAGAGGAGACTTCAAAAAAAGCAAAGAGTTTGTTTTTTTAACGATGTAGGTTGAAAGATGCTACTGAGAAAATTTTGATACTGGCACCTTCAGTGTTGTGTTCTATGGATATACCATCGTATATGAAGTGTAAGCTATATAAGGCATAGGTAAGAAGTTGTCCGTTGTATGGGTGCGAAACTTGGGCTATGACGGCTGAAAACTTAAGAAGGCTGGGGAGAACAAAATTGCAAATGTTGAAAAAAATGAGAGTATCCTTGATGAATAATGTCGGAGATGTCGGACGCTTTTAGTGTTAAGGTAGGAGTGCATCAAGGATCAGTGTTATCACCGTTTTTGTTTGCAATTGTGATGGATGTTGTGTGTGGAAACATAATGGAGGGGTTGTTATTTGAGATTTTGTATGCAGATGATTTAGTCTTGATGGCTGATAGCATGGAAGAATTGCAGTTAAAATTTGACAGATGGAAAAGTGTTATGAAAAGAAAGGGTAAAAGTAATA
>NW_008703880.1:0-3450 GCF_000326865.2 Helobdella robusta
CATACATACATACATACATACATACATACATACATACATACATACATACATACATACATACATACATTCGTACACATACATACACACGTACACCTTACACACACATTTAGGAATGAAGTGATTAAACATGCTTGGAAAATTAGGCATGTTATTATTAAATATTAAACATCGAAAATGCCCAAATTTATTAAACGTTCGGTTGTCATCATAACGTAAAATAGCTTAGAAAAAATTATATTATTTCTATATTATTAATTATATATTAAAAATAAATCATATGCAAAATTCAACATGCGTGCGTGTACGTACGTACGTATATGTGTGTATCATTTGTATGTAATGTACATTTAATTGTGTACGTGTTTTTTTAAAGATATATATAAACATTTGTATAATGTGTGTGTGTGTGTGTGTGTGTGTCTGTGGAATTTATATATTTGCATATAATTATAGGCTTTTGTTCATTCATATTTCTTTTGCCAGGGTTGATGTCTGAATTATTTTGCATACCTGTACTTATGTGTGTGTGTGTGCGTGCGTGCGTGTGTGTGTTTTATTCCTGTGTGAATGAATGTGCGTGTTTGTACATGCATGTATATACACACATACACCAACACACACACCAGCATTCACACGCACACACACACAAACGTACCAATCAACACCAACAACACTCAACATCTAGAAACAATTTGAAGAGCAAATGATGCAATTTCAACTGACATTCATTCATTCATTCATTCATTCCTTTTTTTCTTTCAATCATTCAAACATTTATCTGTTCTTCATCCACCCACTCATTCATCGACTATTTCCCACACCACACACGCTAACCTTTTCACAAATGCTGCCTATAATAACGCTTCAACATTTTGTGCGAGTAGTAGCAGCAGCAGCTTCAGTGGCAGCAGATGCAGCAGTGAGTTTTAGTGAGTGTTGGTCGCAGTAGATTCGAAAGTAGTAATAGTAACAGTAGTAAGCTGCAGTAGTAGTAGTAGTTTTGGTGGTATTAGTTGTAGTATTTTAACAAATATTTACTAAGCAAACTTGTTAATCTGCACGAAATGCCTTCGTACGTGCTCTATCAATCTGCTAAAGATTTGTTTGTTCGGTTGTCTGTCTGTCTGTCTGGGTGTGTGTTGTGTGTGTGTGTGTGTGTGTGTGTGTGTAATATGTGAGTATCTGTTGATGTTTATGAAATGTTGTACGTATGTGTACGCTCGAGTGTACAGAGAGATGCGGTATCGTGTGTTTCCCTTACGTACCATTAAACATCCATCCTTCCATCCATCCATCTTTTTCTTCATTTTGTTGGTTTTTGTTTGGTTTCAATGTTTCTTAAATATTAGGTAGGTTTCGCTATTGAAATTAGATGACTGGCCTCTTCTGTAATTTTGGCTTTGGCAGCCAGACTCGATGCATGCGAGTGAATGCCGCTGCGAAATCTCTTCTGACGCACTGCCTGCTCTCCCTCCATTGAATCCGTTGGCAAGGATGGAGCGACAAATAAGATTTCATTTTATTCTTTTGGTTAAATAAATTCATTATTTATTTTGTTTTCATTTTGCACTTATCATTACTCATTCATTCATTCATTCATTCATTCGTTCGTTCGCGTTCGTTCGTTCGTTCGTTCATTCGTTCGTTCGTTCGTTCATTCGTTCGTTCGTTCGTTCGTTCATTCGTTCGTTCGTTCGCGTTCGTTCGTTCGTTCCTTTAATCATTGTTCTTCAGCGGTGATTAAACGCCTGGATGCATATCATTAACCACATCGGCAACTATCATCATCACCAACACCAACCTTATATTTTTGATTTAACCGACTTAATTCTTTGATCAAACCAACTAACGCTAATCCAATACGCACACAAACACACACACATGTGTTTTTATTCACGCACACACACATGTGTTTTTATTCACACACACACATGTGTTTTTATTCACGCACACACACACACACACACATGTGTTTTTATTCACGCAAACACACACATGTGTTTTTATTCACGCACACACATACACACATCAACAAACCCATTTTTATATTGTGGGTATTTGCATGTGTGCATATGCGTTTGTCGGTGTATGTGTGCGTGCATGACCGGGTTGATCGAGTGCTGAATAAGTTCATTTTTCAAGGAAGAAAAATTGAATGGTTGGTTGGATGGATGGATGAATAGACGGATGAATGAAAGAATGAATGGATGGATGGATGGATGGGTGGGTGGATGGATGGGTGGATGGATGGATGGATGGATGGATGGGTGGATGAATAAAATATGGAGTAATGAGTAGGTAAATTAGTTGGTAGTTGGATGATGTGAGGGGAGGATCAGATGGAATGTAATAAAACTCAATTCATTAATAAAATGAATGGATGAAAAAATAAAAAAATGAATGAATGATAGAATGAAGAAAAGAATGATTGTATAAATGAAGAAATGCATGAAAGAATGCATGGCTGGGCGATTGAAAGAATGAACACGTCTGAGATAAGAAAAAATGTACAAATTGTACAAACATCAACAAACTTGCACTTGGATGTGAATACATGAAACACACACACATGTACACATACACACACTCATAAACATTAACACATAAACACACACTCATCCAAACATACAACTTACATACATAAATACATACATGCATTCATACATACATACATACATACATACATTACTAACAAAATTAATTTGTAACGGTATTTTAGTAGCAGCAGTAGCAGCAGCAGTAGCAGCAGTAGTAGCAGCAGTAGTAGCAGCGGCCTAGGAAATTCAGACGTTCAAGCAACAACAGCGCGCTCCCACTCAAGCTTCTAACGATGATGAAAAACACTCCATTGATGGCAAATTATAATTATTATTATTACGCAGAGCTGGTGATGATGATGATGATGTTATAAATATGGGAGACTATCTTTGTAATATATGTTAATGAAGGATGGTAAATAATGGTGAATAGAGATAATATACTAATCTAACATAACTTCTATACACACACACGCACCGCACACGCATACATACACACAAACACTCATACAAACAAACAAATATACACACATGCAGGCAGGCCTATAATAATCCTACTATCTACAGAGCGTGCGTTTGAATATTTCAAAAAATAGGTAAATAAATAAACACACGAATTCTTAGTAATGTGTGTATTTGTATTATATATGTGTGTGTATGTATCACACACACACACATACACACACGTTCACATACACACACGTACACACACCGTACGAACATGAATGGTTCTCTACTTAATGAAACGCAGGTAGAACACAAATTTATTGACTTCACAATGTTGTGCTGCAGTTATTACTGTTATAAGTGCTGTCGTTGTTGTTATTCTATTATTAGACAACGTGGAAGACATGCCAGCCCGAGTGCGTGGCAGCATCATTCAGTGGAAAGTTCCATCGACACCCACATAATG
>NW_008703881.1:5000-20604 GCF_000326865.2 Helobdella robusta
AGTTTCGTGAGTTGTTTAGCAATGCGAACGTTCTAATTTTGAAATTTTGAGGGAAACTCTACGCAAGGAATTACAGTAAAATTAATTATGCGTCATTCATACGTGTCTGTTACGATTTAAAAATTCCAGATTAAACAAATTCGAGCCCGAGTTCATTCCATTCTTTGCATCAATACTTATTTCTTTTCTCTTTTTCTATTTTTTTCTCTCTTCCCTCTTTTTCATTCTCTCTCTCTCTCTCTCTTTATATATATATATATATATATATATATATATATTTTTATTGATTGAGCAACTACACATGAAACTCGTTATATGAATAAGTCCAGTACAAACCTCACATTGCAAACTTAAAATTACCATGAGAAATTTTTGGCTTAGAGATTGGTCTGTTCGTCATATTCATCAAACTTTTTGTCGCCATGTCGTAAAAATGTTTCCGATGGTTTCAAAACGTAGAAATTTCGGACTCTCGATCCAAAATGTTGTTGAATATTCTGTTACCAGCACCGTGGAATCAGTTGCAACATGAATGATGGAACGCTGCTGACCACATCATATCGTATATCATATCGTATCGTATCGTATCATATCATATATCATATCATATCATATCATATTATATCATATCATATCGTATCGTATCATATCGTATTATATCGTATCGTATCGTATCGTATTGTATCGGCAAGTAACAATTAATAACTGACTCTCGGATTGCACATCCCTGTATTATATTTGTGATATTTCGAAGTAGCAAGACATTCAACAGAAAAGAAATCATTTCATCATTTTCGGAACACCTCGAGAAATTCACTTTTTTGTTTTTATTTTCAGTTTGGTTTCGCCAAAAATCATTTAACGATACTCACGTGCAGAAATTTGCACACACACACACACAGACAAACGCGCTGACATACACTTACACATACATGAAGCACAAACAATCATAAGTTTGGACGGAACCACACAAGAATGAAGGAGAATAATTTCGCATCCATCACCAACCACCACGCAAACCTAACAAACACACTCACGTTTCTTCATCGTTAAGAATTAATTAATTTGGTGCATTTTATATAATTGGAAGAATTCAATTGGATTAATTAATAGTTAATTAACATCCAATCATCCACTCTGCACTTCATTAAACATGTACGAGAGCAAATTAACAAATCAGTCACATTAGCCATTTTGAATATACACACACATACATACATACACAAACATGTATATACATACATACATACATACATACATACATACATACATACATACATACATACATACATACATACATACATACATACATACATACATACATACATACATACATACATACATACATACATACATACATACATACATACATACATATATACATACATACATACATACATACATACATACATACATACATACATACATACATACATACATACATACATACATACATACATACATACATACATACATACATACATACATACATACACAAACATGTATATACATACACACACAAACATTTATATACATACATACACAAACATGTATATATATATACGCAAACATATAGATATGTATATGCATATATATATATATATATATATATATATATGCATATATGCACATACATACACATACATGTATATGCATATTTGAATGCACATATATATATATATATATATATATATATATATATGAATACATACATACATTTTTATAAAAAACATATACTCATACAAAGATATATATATACTTACATATATTTATATATGCAGAGAAGGCATTTGTTAATATAGCATATAAGGTGTGTGCAGAATGTAGAGGATGGATGTATGATATAAGAGGGATGTGATGCAGGAGCGGATGCATGCATGCGATGTTCATTGGGTCTCCGGCTGACGAAACAAAATTCGTGTCTCACTATTCATCCATTGTACTCTCCTTTGCGATGTCGTCCGTTCGTCGACTTCCATTCGAAATGTTTTTATTCATATTTACCTCTACTAATCTTAATCGCTCTAATTAATTAATTAATTAATTGAGTAATTAATAGTTAGTTATATTAAAGAAGCGTTCGGTTAATTGCGATAAGTTTTATTTAAAATAAATTAAGAGGACTATTGCGCTGTCGATAATTTTTATTGGAAAAACAAATGAATCTCTACATTCATCCATCTATCCATCCATCTATTTAGCCAGCTATCCATCCAGCCATCCATCCAGTATCCATCCATCCATTCATTCATTGTTCTTCATTGTTCGGCAAAGAAAACAAGCCCGACAATGCGCATTTTTGAAGCAACGACAATCAACTCACAATCAACAACCTCTCTACTTGTGATAAAACAGCAGTAACAACAACAACAACAACGTTAATAATAACATTTAATACCAATCGTTTATGGGAGCAACAACAGAAACTGTTACAAAACGACGATGACATCATTCTAATAAAAAATGACGACCGAAAAATATTCCAGCTACAATTAAAAAGTCGCAAAATTAACATTTTATTAAAAACAAATTTAAATTTACTTTTTAAGGTTTCTTAGTTTTTCTGATAAATAATTTATATCTCTTGTTGGATATCAAGCGCTGATGAACGAAAAAGGTGAGATGTGGTGGTGATGAAGTTGTTGTCGTTGCTGCAGCTGATGATGATCAGATGATAACATTTTCATTTTATTATTATTAAAGATATTTTTCACTCACAATTGTCACTTGTCGCCTTTTCATCATTTTCACCTTGAAAACAATGTTGAATCCCGTATCTGCGGCTTTAGTAGTAGTTATTAATTCTAAAACTGACAATAGCGAGAAGTTGGACGGTTTTTTGATTTTTTTGCGTCAATTTCAGCCAAAAATCGGCAAAAAACAAGTAAAAATCGAAGTAATAAAAACATTTTTAAAAAATTACAACCGTGCAATGCAGACAAAACAAAACACGAACATTTGCTGCGTTACAATTATTACATCATAATTGAAATGTCATCAACAACAACATCAACAACATCATCATTATTACATCAACACAAACAACATCATACATCACCAACAACAACATCACTACATCAACAACAACATCGTCATTACATCAACAACAACATCGTCATTACATCAACAACAACATCATCATTACATCAACAACAACATCATTACGTCAACAACAACATCGTCATTACATCAACAACAACATTATCATTATATCAACACCAACATCATCATAACATCAACAAAATCGTAAGATCAGCAACAACATCATCACTACGTCAACAACAACATCATCATAGCACCAACAACAACATCATCATTACATCAGCAACAACATCATCAGCCTGCCTCATTAACATTAATGTTATCGCTAATTGCATTATTATTTTTTTCTATTGCAAAATAAACAACGCATTGTAATTGTTTTAATTAAAAAATAATTAAATAAATATTCTTGGCTCAGAAAATTTCACCGTACGCATTTTATATATAATGATGATGATATTAAAAATAGCAAAAAAATTATATAATAATGTTAATAACGTACCATTAAAAATAAAAATATAATAATAATAATAATGTAAGTAGTAATAATGAAAACACCTTTTTATTTTCATCGTAAAAACATACATGAAATGAAAGAAACAATAATTGTCAATGATAATCAAAATTAAAATTTATGTATAAAGTAAAATGTCTTGAAATAATCTCCGAAGCTCGTCATCTTATAAAAAGAACAACGAGAGAAGGTTAGTCTTAAATGGTTCATTTAATTTGCATTCCTATCACAGTAAATGCTATATGATGACGAAATTGCTGCATAAATAAGGTTGTTGATAAATTCATCAGTTTACATTAAGTTAATGAGAGACAAATAGAAAGTATTAAAGGGGATATTTCAAATGTATTAATTGTAATGTTAGAGTGTTTATAACTCTCGGTCAAATTATTTTGCAAATTATGGGAGTACTTCGCCATTTTATAGTCCTTTGATTTCAGGAAGTTTGTTTCATGGCCAGGATTTCAATGTTGCTATCGCAAAGGAGTGCGATGCCAGGACGTAGCGTCTTGAAGAGGCAGGATAGTGGCTGATACTTATCTTGATCCGCGTCTGCATACATGGAGACATCAGGGCCTGCGCATGATTTCAACCTGTCTAATATTATTGAAAGAATTTTGTTGTGCCGTGCTGTTAATCGCTTCAGCGCCGACGTCGCGCCACAATTCGACAAAACGAACATGTTTGTTTGTTTGTTTGTTTGCTTGTTTGTTTGTTTGCTTGTTTGTTTGTTTGTTTGTTTGTTTGTTTGTTTGTTTGTTTGTTTGGCAAGCACTGCATAGAGGACATTGTGCAGTGGATGATTTTTCCCATCTTTGAAGGTTGGCGTTTGTCAGAATAATAATCATCGTAAAAACATACATGAAATGAAAGAAACAATAATTGCCAATGATAATCAAAATAAAAATATTTATGTATATAGTAAAATGTCTTGAATTATTCTCCGAAGCTCGTCATCTTATAAAAAGGATGTGTACAACGAGAGAAGGTTAGTCCTAAATTATAATAATAATAATAACAATAATAATAACAATAATACGTCATTTTCCCAGCGCACTGCACATAGCACCAGAGGTATTAGACACATTATAGAAAAAAACATTGTTGCAATTCAATGTTGCTTGAATCATGCGACGAAAAGTTTTTATTGCTATACGCAAGGCACACTTTGAACAACCGTCATTTCTTGATAGAAAACAATAATCTCATATTATTATTGTTGTTGTTGCTGTTGGTGGTGTTGTTATGTTGTCGTTGTGGCAGCTGCTGCTGTTTTGTTGTTGTTGTCAAAGCTGTTGATGTAGTTGTTTTAATTGTTAGACTTATTGTTGTTTATTGTTTCATTAACTTTATTGTAGTTGTTGTGTTGACAAATGTGCAGTTATGAATCGCATTGATTTTGTGGTAGTTGAAGCTGCTTGCCTCACGGCAGAAGCTTGTCATATATCTTACTCTTTTCTTTCTCTTGTTGGAATGATGACAATTCTGATGATAATGATGATGATATGTGTGATGATAATGATGGTGATGCTGCTAGAGCAATGCTGAGAGTGATGTACAATAATGATGGTGATGTCATTAAAGATAACGATGACGAAGATGAGAAAGGTTATTAAGATGATGATAATAATGATGATGATATTGATGATGACGATGATGATGATGATGGTGATGATGATGATATTGAGGATGACGATGTTGATGATGATGACGATGATGATGGAGAAGATGATGTTGATGATAATAAAAATTATGAATACGAGTGAATGGTAATTTCAAACGCATTTGAGAAAAAGGAAGAGAGAGAGAGAGAGAGAGATAAAGATAATACGGAGAAGCATTCAAATTTTAAGTGATTTAAGTGATTTATAAGGAAATAATTGACAATTAATATGATTATATTAATTCCTATCAATAACATTAATAATAAAAATTATTATTATTTTTGTTATTATTATTCTCGGTGAAGTTATATTTATTATTAATATTAGTATTTTAATTACTTTTTAAAGCCTGATGATGATGATGACCATGACAATGATGATGATGATGATGTTGTTGTTGTAGATGATGACGATGATCATGATGATGATTAAGTTTTTAATTACGTCGCACGTCAATCATTTATTATAACTGTAATTTGGGAGAAATTTCATCACTGCACTGTACACACACACATACAGATTCAGACATACACACACATACACATACATACAGACTCACACATACACACACAGACACACACATACATATAGTCTCTCACACACACACAACAAACAAACACACACACACATAAAGATTCACACTTACACACAGACTCACACACACACACGAATGTGATAAAAATGATGAATACGAGTAAACCATTATCCCATACTCTATCGGTATGAGTATCATTATCAATGCCATCACAATTACCATCATCATCACCATCATCAGCTTCATCATCATCACTATTATCATCTTCATCATCATCATCACCATTATCAGCCTCTTCATTTTCACCATCATCATCACCATTATCAGTTTCTTCATCATCACCATCATCATTATCACCATCCTCATCTTTATCTTCATCACCATCATCACCATCATCATCATCGTCGCGACACTACGCTAATCACAAAAGTCTTATATATTTATGGTTAGCTGCTACGGACTTAATTGCGTCAAAAAATAACCAACCACCTCAACTTCAACGACAACAAATTCAATTATTAAAAAACAAAATGAAACAACAACAACAACAACAATAACAACAACAACAATAATAATAATAACAATAATAATAATAACAAGAGCGCGTTGGTGTATTAATTAGATTGCACTTGCTTAATTAAACCAATTATTCGTCCGCAACATAAATCAGTCAATTAACAACTAATTTTTTGTTAGTCTGTTCGTTCGTTGTTTGTTCGTTCGTTCGTTCGTTCGTCCGTCCGTTTGTTTGTTTGTGCGTGATTTTGAACGTGCATATGTTTGAGTTTTATGTATGGAGGAATGTGTGTCGATATATATATATATATATATATATATATATATATATATATATATATGTATTGCGTATGTGTCATTGTGTTTGTTTGTGCTAGTGCATATATGTGCATGCACATACCCACGCATACACACACACACACACGCATATTTATACATATATATGCATTTTTTCATTTATGCACATACATGCCTAAATGCATGCATATTTACATGCAAATAATGATTTACAATATATACATACATAGATATGTACACTCTACACACACACACACACGCGCACAACACATACAAGAATGTAATGAACCTGATTGTATAACTAACCGGTTAAAATTATGCCAGGTTATTATGAATGATAATAATTTCAATCACTGATTTTAATTCAATCATTAACGTTAATATGGAATTAATAATTTGGATGCTAATTAATGAGCCATGATGTCAAGCTGAAGAAACAAGCTAGGTGGTGGCGATGGTAATGATGATGATGATGATGCTGGTTGTGATGATGATGACGATGGTGGTGGTGATGATGATGACGATGGTGATGATGGTGGTGATGATAATGATGGTGGTGGTGGTGATGGTGATGCTTATACGATTCAAATTCAGAGAAACGAGCAGCGAATTTAATTTGAAATCACAATTAAAATTAATTACTAATTATCTATGAAGATAATTATTTATACGTGGAAAAACACTAATAATAATAATAATAATAATATAAATAATAATATAAATAATAATAATAATAATAAAATAATAATAATATAAATAATAGTTATAATATTAATAATAATAATAGCAGTAACTAAATACATGATAACAACAACAACCATTATGACAATAACGATAATAATAATAATAATAATAATAAATGTGGTGGTGGTGGTCGACGTAGCAGCAGTAGCAGTAGTAGTAGTAGTAGCTTGGACGTCAGTAGCAATTATTTTGATGATAGGCAGTAATGATGAAATGAATGATGATGATGATGTTGTTGGTGTTGTTGCTGTTGATGATGATGATGATGTTGGTGTTGTTGCTGTTGATGATATTGGTGTGGATGATGATAATGTTGTTGTTGCTGTTGATGATGATGTTGTTGTTTGCTGCTGCTGATGATGATGTTTTTGTTGCTGATGTTGGTATTGTTGACGATGATGTGAATGATAATAATGTAGTTGTTGCTGATGTTGATGATGCTGTTGTTTATTAAAATGATGATGTTGTTGTTGTTGTTGTTGATGAAAATAATGTTGTTGTTAATGATGTTGCTGCTGCTAATGATGGTGATGACGATGTTGTCGTTGCTGATGATGAAAAAAAAGAATAAGGACTTTGAAATGCGAGGATCATTTTTTAATGAAGATGATGGTGATGATGAAAAAACTATCGCTTTCTTTATAGAAACTGATGACAATGAAGATGATGAATATATGATGATGATGATAAAGAAGAAGAAGAAGATGATGATGATGACTATGAAGATGATGAATATGATGATGATGATGATGAAGAAGAAGATGATTATGAGGCTAGTTCATGTGATAATGAATAAAATTGATGATTGAATTTTTTAAATTACCATGGTCTTTCATTGCAAATGAAAAAAGTCATAAGATACGATGATGATGATTATGATGAAGATGACGACGACGTCGACGATGATGATGATGATGGAGATGATGCTAGCACACGTGATCATACCATTTAATTGGATTAATTTCATTTAAACTCTTATCAGCCAGCCATCTCGTGTCGTTATTTATTAAGATAAGCACCCCGCTACAATTATATCATTACCACTCAGCCAACACATACACTCACAAACATAATAACAACAACAACAACAATAATAATAATAATAACATTAAAATAATAATAATAAAAACATTATTAATAACAAAACAATATAAAGTCTAAAACTATTAAAATAGATAGATATATATATATATACTCATACATATATGACATACATACATATACATATATGTATATATATATATGTAGGTGTATATATATATATATATATATACCAGCATCCCTATAAATTTACTGGTTGGTAGTTCAGCGTCATTATCATAACCAACTTGTTTATATGCTTTATTAATCCATCAATTATATATCCAACAAAGTCGCTTGTTGTTTGTTGTGTTCCATTCCATTCCATACATACATACATACCTATATATATAAATATATATATATGTATATATATATATAATAATATGAATATATATATATATATGTATATGAATATGAATGTATATACATATATATATTATTGCAAGCTATTATATATCTATATATATATAATAGCCTGCAATAATGTAGAACAAGTTAATAATAATAATAATAATGCTTGCAGTTCAATTATAAGGTATGAGGCGCAATTATATTTGATTGATATAATTATATGTTTGTATATGCACGTATATGTATATAAACATCTGCATCTATGTATCTGTATATTTATATATGTATGTTTGTTTGCATCTATGTATCTGTATATTTATATATGTATGTTTGTTTGTATGTATGTAAGCATGTATATGTGTATGTATGTTTGTGTGTGTGTGTGTGTGTGTGTGTGTGTGTGTGTGTGTGTGTGTGTGTGTGTGTGTGTGTGTGTGTGTGTGTGTGTGTGTGTGTGTGTGTGTGTGTGTGTGGATGTATTTCGAAGGGACTGACTGGTTTAAGCGAACGATTTATTTTGGTGGTTAAAAATTATACAAATTATCATTTTATTAACATTTCTATATTGTATTACATCAACAACATTATCAACAACAGCAATAACATTATTAATAATAATAAGAACAATGATAACATAATAACAATGATAATAATAATAATAATAAATTACTTAGGAGTAACGAACGAACAATCGCGTGATGAAGAATCAAATAAATAAATAGCGATAATTAAGGATATTTTTTTGAAATTAAAAATTAATTGTTGAAATTTAATTGTGGAGATAATTTCAATTGAGATAATTGACCATGCGGCTGATAGCGACGTTATTAATTTTATCTCCCCAGCGTAATTATATTCTCTCTTTCTTTCTCATTCTCTCTCTCTCTCTCTCTTTCTCTCTCTCTCTCTCTCTCTCTCTCTATATATATATATATAGGTATTGTGTTATATATATATATATATTTATTTATATATATATAATCGTAGGAATGTTTTCATTAATACAATCTCTAGCTTGCTGTATGTTTTCCGCACGCATACACACATACATACATACATACACACACATTTATACACACTTCATACACACTTAAATACATACACACACTCACACACATACTTACATACAAACAAGCATACATACCCATACAAGTTCGTAGGCAATACCATGCACCATGCACAATGCACTTCATCATATTGTCGTATAAATCCACATTATTGAAGAGCATGGCAGGAATGACTTTTTAAATGCAAATAAGTGTTAGCCAAGCAGGTGTAATTAATAAGAAATATCGAAAATGTAATACTTCCCCTGCTGGACTTCACACATAACCAAACGCAAGATATCGCATATGTGGTGCCTGTGTGTGTTGTATCTGTGTGTATTTCGTATGTGTATTGGTGTCTGTTTTGTGTGTATATATTGTTTAAACTTTGTATATATTGTATGTATGTGAATAGTGTATGTATATGTTGTATGAGTTTATTGTAAGTGTACGTTCTTGGTGTATATTGTATGTTTATGTTGTATGTGTACATTGTATGTTTATGTTGTATGTGTACATTGTTTGTAAATGTTGTATTTGTATATTTCATGTAAATGTTGTATTTGTATATTTCATGTATATGTTGTATGTGTATATTTTATGAATTTGTTGTATGAGTATATCCATGCATATGTTGTAAAAATATATATTGTATATATGGGTTTTATGTGTATATTGTATATATATATACATGTATGTATGTATACATATATATATATATATATATATATATATATATATATATATATATGTTGTATATTTTATGTATGCGTTGTATGTATACATGAGCGTACGTCGAAGTACAGAGGTCTGTGTACATCTGTGTACATTGCGAATTTCATTTGAAACTAATTAGTGAGTTAATGACTTGAAAATATCACCGCTGGCCTGTCGCAACTGCGTTTGGAAGGAAGTAAAGAATGCGAAACAAATATTATATAAATAAATGCACAGACACACATAGACACACACACACAGACGTACACATACACACACAAACACACACACAGACAAACAAACATACACACAAACACACACACAAACAGACAACACACACAAACAAACACACACAAACAAACACACACACAAACACACACAGAGACACACACACGCACGCGGAACGACACTACGTAACTGAGCGAACACTTTTTTGAATGAATGCGCACACGCCTCAGCCAATGAAAGGACATAATGACCCTCATTAACGTTAGTTCAGTCGGCGCGTGACCCAATTAGCAGCTGTGACGTCATCGCTGACATCATGTGACTTGACCTAATTAGTTGCCTGACAACGTTTTTTGTGCCTGGTCTTTATTATTGGTCTGTTCGTCATTGACGCGTGTGTTCTGCTCTGGTGTTGTTATTGTTGTTGTGCTGTTGTTGTTTTTCTGATTCTGTTGTTTGTTAGGTTGTTGTTTGTGTTGTGGATGTTGTTGCTGCTGCTGTTGTTGTTTTATTGTTATTCTGTTGTTGTTGCTATCAGTTTTTTTAATTGTTGCTTATTTGTTGCTAAGTTTTTATTGTTTTAATGTAACAATGTTCAGTTGAATTAGACTTTTGTTGCGTTGTTGTTGTTGTGGTTGATGTTGATGTTGTTGTTGATGTTGTTGTTGATGTTGTTTCATTTTGTAAGGACAATGTTGATAATAACTTTTTTTTTCATTGCCTCAAGTTGTAGTTGTCACCTTGTAAGAATCTTGTTGTTTTTATTGTTGATGATGATTATGTTGTTGTTTTAATAATGTTGTTGTCGTTGTGTTGCTGATGCTGATTTCGTTGATGTTGTTGTTGTTACTGCCGTTATTGATGTCATTGATGTTGTTGTTGTTGTTCGTGTTAGCTCGGTTGTTGTTGCTACTCTCGTCGAACAACATTACGTTAATGTTGTTGCATACATTTTTGTTTAACGTACTACATAGGAGGCTATCATCCTCATCATCATCATCATCATCATCATCATCATCATCATCATCACCATAATGATGATGACGGTGATGTTTGATGATGAAGTCGATGCTGACTAGCAGTGATGATGTTGTAATGATGAAAAAAGATGATGATGATGATAATAATAAAGTTGATGGTGAATGATGATGATGGTGATAATTGTGATGATGATAAAGACGGTGATGATGATGATTGTGGTGATGATGATGATTACGATGATTTTAATGGTGGTAATGATGATGATATGGCATGTTGAAAATGATAGTATCTTAAGATAATCATTAATTACAAGGAACCTAATCAATGTATCGACTGAAATGAAATTTCACTTTATGCTAATGAAAGAGAGGGAGAGAGTTAAATGAAATAAATTTCAACCCAAAGATTGTATAATGAAAGTGTGATTTCTAATAATTTGAAATTAAACAGAAATTAATTTTGCAACAAAATTTAAAATGAAGCAGACGTCGAAAGAGGGAGTGCATGCAGAATGGAAATAATAATAAATTTAGTTAGCGCTTAAAGATGAATGCAATTGGAAAAATGAATTTAAATCATTTAAAACTTAATAGATTAGATTGATATCAGTAAATGAATGAATTAATTCATTCATTATTGAATGAATGAATAAATGTAAGATTGTATGAATGCATGAGTAAGTGAAGGAATGAATAAATTATTAAATGAGTGAAGGAAATGGGTAAATAAGTGAATAAATAAATGAATGAATAAATGAGTGAGTGAATAAACGAATGGACGAATGAATGAATGATAGAATGAATGAATAAATGAACTAATGAACGAACGAATGAACGAGTGCCTGAACAAACGAGTGAACGAATGAATGAATGCCTGAACGAACGAATGATGTTAGATCCTCATAATTGAATATTTAGTGAATGAGCAAATACTTTTATTCGTTAGGCAAACACCTCAATACAGACACGTACGCACACACACTCACACCTAAACACACACACTCACACACACACGTACACACAAACACACACTCTCTCACACACACATACACACACTCTCTCACACACACATACACACACTCTCTCACACACATACACACACAAAAAACAACAAACAACAACATGCTTGCAACACAAAGACACATTTTGATGTTTATAATCAATCGCCTCATTCATTTATCCACCCACCCACGCAAATGTGAGCCATTAAACGAGCGTATTTCCACACAAAACAACAACATCGATCCACAATGGAATGAAACCAAATTTGTGGGGACTTGAATGGTCGGCCACCTCCTACCCTGGCCCCCAGCTGACCATCATGCACACCTGCAATGACCGATTTAGTACACCTTAGAGGGTGGTCCTAAATTTTAAAAATTAAAATGTTTCAACGTATTTTTTCTTTGCTTATCATGACATTTTTCTTCCATGAAGGCCCTCTTTCTGCTAGAACAATGACTTACTTTCAATTTAAAGACTGCTCTTGAAGGGGAAGGGGCACTGGCTCCCGACGGACTCTCTGTTCAGTTCAAGGGCCAGTTTTGTAATTGTCTAAACGACGTTGATTAATTAATCAATTATTATTTTATTTATTTATTTATTTATTTTATTTATTTATTTATTTATTCATTTATTCATTTATTCATTCATTCATGCATTCATTCATTCATTCGTTCATTCATTCATTCATTCATTCATTCATTCATTCATTCATTCATTCATTCATTCATTCATTCATTCATTCATTCATTCATTCATTCATTTATTTATTTATTTATTTATTTATTTATTTATTTATTCCACAAACCATTTTTTTATTTGATGTACAATTTAATTAATTTATTTTTTTTTGTTTAAATTTTTTAAAATCTATCAAACGTTCATTCATCAATTCACTCATCCATGCATTAATCCAGAATGCACGCACATGCAAGTTCTGTTGAATATTTTCATCATTCAATTAGCATTCACATGTGCTCAGGCATGTTTTCGTTCGTCTCTTCATTCGTTTGTTTGTTCGTTCGTTTGTTTGTTCGTCGTTCAATTTTTTCATTCATTTCAGCTTTTCCGTCCTTTTGTCTCTTCGTTTATTCATTCATTACTTAGACATTTTTCATTTATCTATTCAACCATATTTATTTATTCATTCATCCATCCATCCATCCATCCATTCATCCATCCATCCATCCATCCATCCATTCATACATTCATCCATCCATCCATCCATCTCCAGTTTGGAGCAAGAGCTCTTTTGTTAATTGATTTTTTAATAAGATTTATAGCGTCGTATGGTTAACTAGTTTTAATTCCATTTCTGTCCGTCTGTGGTTATAAAACAAATGTGTGTCCGTGTCTTTTCGTGCAGATCTGTCACTTTTCATGTACGTGCGTGTGTCTGTGTGCGTGTCTGTGTTTATGTGTATGTGTGTCTGTGTGTGTGTGGCATGTTGTGCGTGTGATTATTACAATCGTGTTACTTTACTGCAGTTGTTGTTTCGTGTAGTAGCTCTGTAATTATTTTATTTAATTTTTATTATTCCAGTTGTGTTAGTGGTGGCGGGCGATGCGATGTTGCCGTGGTGCAATCAAGTTAATGCAATTAAGAGGCATTCGCTTTTCGGCTCATTTCATTATTGAAAACTATTTGTTTTCATCCCGTGCCCCTTCTCTCTCTCTCTCTCTCTCTCTCTCTTTTTCTTTTTTTACCTTCTGCATTCCATTCTTTTTGATGTTCTTTCCCTACTGCTTACTCTTTGTTTTTTTTAAGTTATTAACGTTTGTTGTCGTTGTTGTTGTTGTCGTCTTACTAGCGGTCACTTACTGTCGTTGCCCTCTTTTGCGTTGTTGTTGTTGACGCCTCCATGAGTGTTGTTCTTACAATTTTATTCATTCAGTAACATTTTTAACGTGGCTTTCGTTTGTTCGGCTGATTGTTGTGTTGTTTTTTACGGAGTTTTGAAATATAAATTCGTCGTTTAGTTAGTTTCAGTGTTTTTAACCTTGCGAATTCATACGCTCTATGCCACATCCACCTCACTACTCCATCGCTACTCCACGCCACACACCACTACTCTGCACTGCTCCGCATCATTTCACATTTCTCCAAATCCGACCACATCTCCGCGCTATTTTCATCACTCCACATCTCCCACATCACACCACACCACACCACACTACACTTCAATTTCGTGTTTCATTTGAACGCGGCCTCATACTTGCATTATTTTCTTCTATCTTAATACGTTTGCTTCCATGCTAGTTTTTCTACTGCCGCTGCTTATGTTTTGTGGAGTTTGTTTGGAATTTGACGAAAAGTTTGTTTTAAATTGAAAACAAAATTTGCGCATATAACATGCGATACAAACACACACACACACCACACACACACACCACACTTAGATTATATTTTTATTATCTACAATACACACGCACGCACGCACGCACGCACACACGCACACAAACAAACCAGCAATATTAACAAATACTCTAAGGTCAATAATAAATATTCATTAAGATTTCTATTCATTTTCATTTCAATTCGGCGCATCTTAGCTGCTGCTCTGTCCGTCGCGTTCTTCTTCATAATTATCTTTTTATCACCTTTTGTCAATTTTAATTAGAGGCTCCGCGCTTCCTCATTATGCGATGTTGTTGTCATTAAATGTTGTTGTTGTTGATGTTGTCGTTGTTATTGTTGCTGTTGATGTTGTTGTTGTGCTGTTGTTGTTGTTGATATTGTTGTTATTGTTGATGTTGTTGTTGTTGTGCTGTTGATGTTGTTGTTGTTGATGTTGTTGTTGATGTTGTTGTTATTGTTGATGTAGTTGTTGTTGTGCTGTTGATGTTGTTGTTGATGTTATTGTGTTGTTGTTGTTGATATTGTG
>NW_008703881.1:22858-42641 GCF_000326865.2 Helobdella robusta
TGATATGACGACGATGACGATGATGACGACGACGAAGATGATAATGGCGATGATAATGATGATGATGATGAGGATGAGAATGATAATGATGACATTCATTGATGAAGGTGATGAGAACCACGGTGCTGATGATGATGACATGGATGATGGTTAAAATGGATGAAACCATGACGAAGAATGAGGTGATGATAACGATGACGACGATGATGATGACGATGATGATGACGATGATGATGATGACGTAATGATAGTGGCTTCATGATGACGTCAATAGTTTTTGTAAGAAGAGATGGAGATGATAAAATGAAAAAAAATTTATAAATGCTGATGATGATGTTTATTGCGCAATGTCAAGATCAAATTGAGTGGATTAATGATAATTAGGCAATCATCATCATCACTGTTCATGTTCACTTGCGACGAACAGCAGATAATATGCACTATAAAAAAATTTCCCATTAAAAAACAAACACAACAATAACGACAACAGCGACAACAACAACAGCGACAACAACAACAGCAACAACAACGACAACAACGACAACAACAGGAATAACAACAAAAAACAAATTATACGTAGAGGTTGGCTTAGTTATGAATTCATTAAGGCCTGAGATGGCTTTTGCCTGTTTGCAAGTGTGCGTGTATGCACGTGTGCATGGGCGCGTGTGCGTGCCTGTGCTGTGTGCGTACGTGCAAGTTTTCGCATTTGTTTGTCTGTGTCTTTTCGCTTGTGTACGTGTCTGTATCCGTGTGTGCACGTTGAAAGTTTATTTGCACGTACCTGCGTGTTAGGATGCGTGTGCACTTTGCCTGTGTATAAGCAAGTGTTTGGACGCTTATGTGTCCGCTGATGTATGTCTGTGTGCATCCATGAGCTCCTGCCTCTCTATTCACAGTTTTTGGTTTACGATGTGTGCGTGTCTGTTTGTCTGTCTGTCTGTTTGTTTGTCAGTTTGTCTGGCTGTCTGTCTGTTTTCAAGTGTGTGGATATTGATTAAAATTTTAATGAAAGTGAAACGTTAATTTTGATGGATGCCTGCCTTCAAATAAGCCGATTACAAGTCATCGTGATTAATTTGCTCCTAATATATTTTCCATTGAAATAAATTGACATTATTTTTGTAATATTTGTAAAGTAATATTGACACACACACGCGCGCGCGCGCATACATACATGCACAGGCACATACACAGGCACATACACAGGCACATACACAGGCACATACACAGGCACATACACACACATACATGCATACATACATGCACTTGCGCATGCACGTAAACACACATACCTTTACAAACAATCCGTAAAGAAATGTACACTTGAAGACTGACAAACAAATGTACCATGAAAACATTCTTAAACAAACACCGACAAAAAAGTTATAAACAAAACTGTAAAGCAAAACTCGTGCATGCATCGTACGCGCACAAATACTTGCACTGTATACAAACACAACCAGGCAACAGAATTCTGAAGAAGCAGACCTAGAGATATACAGGCAGAAACATTAACTAACAAACAAGTATTCCATACGTTCACAAAAATGAATTCAGCTACAGATTTGCATGCATGCAGGATTAAATATGGACGTACGAATCAAATTTAGTATGAAAGGAAAGCTACACTCCTATGTAAGGCGTGTGTACATTGTGTACATTAGTGTACTATCCATAGTACTATTCATACTAATCCTTCATTTCATACCAGCCAACGGCAGAGGTGTGTGCAGTGCAAAACTGCACTCCAAACATCGCAAATTATTAAGCCTACCTATAAATAAAAACATACACACAACTTCCACATTTTTATTTAAATATCCCAAATGCGAAGGTTCCAACAAAGCTGCATGTTCACAAAGATGGTAAGGTTGGAAGAACAGGAGAAGAAGCGAAGATTGTTCATGATCATCATGCCCAGCCGGCCAGCTAGCAGAAGGGAAACAATGCGAAAGTAACAGTTCATCAATCATATCAGACGAATGAATCATTAATACGAGACTAACTTCGAAGCACTGAAATTAAAGTAACAACAGAAAAAGATTGAAAGATCAACGATGCTAAAAAAGAAAAAAAAACTTAAAAAAACCAACGAATTCTGGAAATTTAAAAACACACAAACAGACATTTGAACAAACATTCGACCACAGACATGCACCAAAAACTGTAAAAATATTCCCTCATACACGCCATACAACTCATACAAACATGCCTTTTTACATGCGGATAAAAATTTGTAACAAAAGTAAAAAAAAATTCAAACAAACACGTAGCACGTAACAAATTGAAATAATACATGTACACAAATGAATGCATGGTTACAAAACATAAAAAACAAACAAGCTTTTTATTTATATGCACAAACATACAAAACGTATTCACTCACGGATATTAACACGACGTACATACCAACGTACACTGAAGCACACATATTAGCGACGTACAGAGTGCGTGTACACACGTCTTGAAAGATGATCGATAACCGAACATGCTTACATACAATATTGGATATATATACGTGTATATATATATATATATATATATATATATATACATATATATGTATATATGTTTTTATATGTTTCAGACATTATTATATAATATATATACATATGTTCAATGTGATGTTTCAAAAACTCCAAACTGCAACAGTAACAAATTATCTCAGCAGCAACAACAACTGCAACAACTCAAATGTTTCACTGGATGTTTCATGTTATAACGAACGCAACACATATGAATATTTAAAGAAGTTGTTACCCAATAAGCGGACAGGAGACCTCACAACCAGCAAATAAACAAAGCATCTCCACAAATAATGGCTCAAACACACAAAATTAAACAGTGCACCTCACCTTAAATACACCCCAACACCCCCCACCGCTCGCCACCCCAACAAAAAGAAGAAAGGAAACAATCAAAAATGAGAAAAAATTGAAGACAATTTAGAATTTATAAACAAAACGCAATTGTCAACAGGAAGTTCAAACAAAAATTGAAACAAAAGCAGAGTTGAATAGAAGCAACAACAGAAGGCCCGCACGCGAATCTAAACATTTCGAAATAGACTGCCTCAACAAAATAAAACAAACATACACGTTGAACAGTGTACAGCACAAAACAAAAGGCTCTATGCATACATTTATCACACACACACACACACACATACACATACACACACACACATACACACACAAACATACACATACACACACAAACATACACATACACACACAAACATACACATACACACACAAACATACACATACACACACAAACATACATTCATACATGCGCAATTTCCATTCATACAAATGCATAACGTACACAGCAGCCTACACACACAAGCACACACGTGCACAAACATGCACACGCACGCAACAACACACGTACATGCATGCAAAGCAATATGCAAGCTTAGCGAAGCTGTGGAAATATGACGCATATTTATCGGTCAAGCGCTGTGGACTTGCCTCTTAAAAGGGTCGATGCGTGTGTGTTTGTCTTCATGTTCGTGTTGGTGTGTGTTTGTGTTGTTGTGTGTTTGTGTTGGTGTGTTGTTGTGTATTTGTGTTGCAGTGTATTTGTATTTGTCTTTGTCTTCATGTTCGTGTTGGTGTGTGTTTGTGTTGGTGTGTGTTTGTGTTGGTGTGTATTTGTGTTGCAGTGTATTTGTCTTTGTCTTCATGTTTGTGTTTGTCTTCATGCTTATGTTGTTGCCTGTGTTTGTGTTGTTGTGTGTTTGTTTTCATGTGTGTGTTAATGTTGTTTGTCTTTATTTTTGTGTTGTTGTGTGCTTGTCTTAATGTTTGTGAGCTGTTGTGTGCACAATGTTTTTTGTTCGTTTGTACTGATGCATACTTGCATGTTTGTTCTATATATGAGCGTTGAATGTTTGCACTACTTTCATGTTTTAACTACTTGTATGTCTGTATTAATTGTATGTTTGTATTAATTGTATGTCTGTATTAATTGTATGTTTGTATTAATTGTATGTCTGTATTAACTGTATGTTTGTATTAATTGTATGTCTGTATTAATTGTATGTCTGTATTAATTGTATGTCTGTATTAATTGTATGTTTGTATTAATTTTATGTTCGTATTAATTGCATATTTCTAGTTTGTTTGTGAAATTTTTTCATTCGTAATCTTTGTACCAATTTGTTTATTCTATTGTATTGAATGGTAACACGTTCTCAGGAGTACTAACACCATGTACCCCCATCCCAAGTAGGATGTTTGCTTATTGTAACTGCACATTTTAAAACTTCAAACGTAGGTTAGCATTGATTGGTGGGTGAGCTGTTTGCGTGATGAGAATTACGCGAGACCTGAAAAAATAAAATTGTTCAAATCGAATGTATGAAGAATAATTGAAATATTATTAAAGCGAAGCGAGCAATCTTTCACGGACACTTGCGAACTGATTTCACTCCCATCATTCCATCATTCCCCTCACTCCATCACTTCCAGCACTCCCATTATTCCATCATTCCTGTCATTCCCATCATTCCATCATCCCATCATTTCCCTCATTCCCATCATTCCCATCATCCCATCATTTCCATCATTCCCATCAAAACAAACGCGTGGCAAAAATTATAAAAAACATTTCCTAAACAGTTTCGCAAACCATTTCTTTTTACACGTTGCCAGCTGGCAGTCCACCATTGATGGTCATTTCGCCAAACATCATGCCTTCCATCCTCACACACAGATATATTTATATTTATATATGGTTTATTATTATTATTATTATTATTATTATTATTATTATTATTATTATACTTTTATAAAAATGTGTTCAATATACCGAAGCAGACTGTAGCGTTCAAACATGTTGTTTTGCCTGGAAGGAGTGAACTGACCACTGACTGACTGACCACTGACTGACTGACTACTGATTGACTGGCCAATGACTGACTGACCACTGACTGACTGACCACTGACTGACTGACCACTGATTGACCGGCTACTGACTGACTGACCACTGATTGACCACTGACTGACTGACCAGCACATGCAAAACGGATAATGGAATTTTTGTTGATATCAATATTTTCATTAAAAATTATTTCAATTTTTAATTTAATAAAAAACATGATGGTATTATTTGCTTAATGTCATGCGTGCTTAACTAAATTTATGCTGTTATTTTAATCAACACAATAAATATTGGGTGAACATGTAATGTGGCGAACTTGATGACATGTGGTGACCATGTGATGTGGTGAACATGATATGTGGTGAACATGTTATTTGGTGAACATGATATGATGTTGTGGACGGCGTGTTATACTCTCAGATGGCAGACGTTTATGTTGCACAATTCTGTTTGGTCATTTAAATTTGTTTCAAATAATCATTCCCTATTTTTTTCGAGTGAGTTTTGTTTTCAAATAATTTTCACCAAAAAGGAACAGAAACATGAGGGACGAACTTTTTAAAAACACGAGCACGTTCACCGATGCTCGCATACAAACCACATAAAAACACAACCAACAAAACAAAACATGTATGCAAAAGGAGTGCGAAAGCATACAAAAACATACAAACACACAGATACAAAGTCGAGCGTGAACGCAGACAAACATAAAATGTACAGAGAGGCGCAGACACTGACACGCCGAGCGAGCACACCAACGCACGTACACACATGCAGCGCAATGAAAGCGCACGCGTATCGGCGAGCGTGCACGCAAACACAAGTGCGAGAAAATATGAAAATGAAAACCAATCGCTGGCCCTCTGTGCGTTAATAACCCGCCACACATTGCTGCTGCAGCGTGGCAGCACACAATGATGGGTCGCTCTCTCTCTCTCTCTCTCTCTCTCTCTATATATATATATATATATATATATCTCTTCCCCTCTCTCTTTTTCTTTCTTTCTTTTTCTGCCATCATTTGACTCTGGGTGTATGTATTTTTGATTCTCTCTCTCTCTCTCATAAATATGTGTTTTTGTGTGTATTTGTACATCTGTGTGCGTATTTTTGTGTGTATATATCTTCTTAATAGTTTTTATGTCTCTATATCTGATTATTTATCTTCCTATGACTTTGCCTGCCCGTATGTGTTTATGTGGGAATGTACTTCTATGTTTTTGTGCCTGTGTACGCAATTGTATGCTAATGTGTGTACGCTTGTATCTATTATGCATCCATGTATCTTTTCATGTGTATTTCTCCTTTTCTATGTATGTGTACCTATCATTTATATCTACGTACACATGCGTTCACTTGTGTAACTGTTCGTCTATGTTCACTGGTGTAGCTGTTTGTATGTGTTCACACTTGTGTAGCTGTTTGTATGTGTTCACACTTGTGTAGCTGTTTGTATATGTTCACACTTGTGTAACTGTTTGTATGTGTGTGTGTATTATATAAGTGAGTGGATGTTTTCACTTGTTAATTTTTTAATGCATACTCTATTATTTGAGCCTTTTTTATTGGTGAATTACTTCTTGATTTTTTTTTATTAAATTATAATTTAATAATTATAATTTAATAATTAATAAATGATTAATAAATAATTAATAAATTATTATTCAACAATTTCTCATCTCGGCACCTTCCATCCTCCTTATTTGTTTTCCAAATCTTTAATGTTCCTCGCGGTCTGTCCAATTATTATTCTTTTTAACGCTATCATGGGTGGATATAAATTGTGAAAAAAAATTTCAGGTCTCATTATTTCAAATTTTCTCTCTCTCTCTTTTTTTTTCTCTCTCTCACTCTCTCTCTTTCTCTCTTTTTCATTTCTCTCATTTTCACTTTCACTCTCTCGCTCAGTTCATCGCGTTGAATGAGAAATCGGCAGAAGAGGAATTTCAATCTGTGGAGGACGTCATAACACGTCATTCAAACGGCTCTCCCTCCTTAAGTAGTCAGCAATCAGCAGTAATCAGCAGTACAGTAAACAGTTAATCAGCAGTACAGTCAATCAGCAGTACAGTCAATCAGCAGTACAGTCAATCAGCAGTACAGTAAGTATTAACAGTGGTGTTGTGGTACTTGAGTTTGTACTTTCAAGCCACTAATTACTTATCCCATCACCGTGCTTATCTTATTTTAACTCACACAACAACAGATTTGATTTGTACTGCTGAATGCTGGTACTTGTACTTTGGTTGATAAACTTTGTGTAAATGTTATAACATGTGTCGGGTCTATCCATCCACCCCGCCAACTTTCGTTTGCTTGCTTGTTCGTTTGGTGATTGTGAGATGTTTAAAATTAACTGATAATGTAATTAGGAACATTCAGTTGGATGTTGTGTTACTGTGCATGTGTGCCTGTACGTGAGTGTGTATTGAGTGCGTATGTGTGTGTGTTGTGTATGTGTGTATGTATGTGTGTGTGCGCATGTGTGTGTGTGCGCATGTGTGTGCGCGCGTTCAATACACAATTAAAAATATCAATCAATATTTGAATTTATAAATAAATATTAAAATAATGCGCGTGCATTGAAACGTTTTTGTATAAGGTTGAATTATGAGTGTATTCAATAATGCTTTGTATGACAGAGCTATGTGATGGAATCATTTATTTAATTAATAACGATTTTTCTTCTTCAAAGTGATCATTTTAGTAATATAAAATAATCATTGACTGATCGACTAATTTAAAAATAATTTAATTAACCAGCTGATTTGTTTAGTGTATTGCGGGGTTGCATTTGGTCACGTGCCTTCCTGTTTAATCATATCACCATAAATAAATAAATTATTCTCAACATGCATATTTTTTAATTTGTATTTGCATTTTTATTTAAAATAATTTATAAATTAATTCATATATATTTATATTCGTATAACGCTCCTAAGTTTTAAACATATCTACTACCTTCTATAGAGAATGTAAAGAATGAAAAGTTTGCGAACACTGAGACCTTTATTTATTTATTCATCAATCAATCAATCAGCCAATCAATCATAGCCTACTATATCTCCGTACGTGTGTGTATTTTTGTGCTTTCACGATCCAGTGAGTACACCGATGTGTATGCACACGTACAACAAATGTAAACTTTTCTACAACACAACACAACGCGTGTGGGTACGTACAGTGTGGGTACAGTGTACAGTGCTGTTGTATATGTGACTGATATTCATGCAACAAAATAATGTTTTGAGTAATTTTTCAAAAGTTTCTGTTTCTTGCTTCATCATAGCCGTCGTTAACGAGCAGTGTGGTGGGATATGTTAATAAAACCTCAAACCTAATGATAGTCTAGTTTGAGGAGTTTGTAAAATGTTGGGTGTTGGTTTTGTGGTTTGGACGTGTTGGATGGTTGGTTGGCTGGTACTGCTGGCTGGGTGAAATATTGGCCGAAGGACAATGGTGAATTCATTGATTTTCATTGAAATTTAAATCTTTTAGTATCATATTGCGGTTCCGTTGTTCCATTCTTTCAGTTCAGATGTTGATAGTTCAGCATGTTGCTGGTTGCTTGTCTGGCTTAAAAAAATCCAAATTTGAAGCAAAAAACTCCTACGAATACATATATATTAAAACATACACTCATTCACTCAGCATCATACAGTTATGTGTGTTAATATCATGCCTGTAATATCTTTCCTCATCTTTTAACTCTACCTACCTATGCAAAACTAACTGTTTATTAATTACGAAAGGTAGTCTCAAAGTATGTGTGCGTATAAGTCTGCACGTTTGTACGCTTGATGTACGTGTACACGCGTACAAATGGATGAATAAATTTATTACAATTCTATTCACTCATCTATGAATGTATTTATTAATTTAAAATTCATCGAAATAAATTCATTTAATTATAAATGCTTTCATTCATTCGGCTTGTTCATTAATGAATTAATTAAAGAATTAATATAATTAAGTCTTATTTAGATTAGTTACCACAGCCAAATAACTCATGCGAGGTTTTAAAGCAGGCACGCACACGACTGAGAACACCCATCCATCCACTCAGCGCACACATACACATACAGAAATGTGTTTAATTAAATTTAATTCTTCCTTCTGTTATTTATTCGTTTATTCATTTAATTATACATGCGTTCATTCATTCATTCATTCACTCATTCATTCATTCATTCATTCACTCATTCATTCCATTCATTCATTCATTCATTCATTCATTCATTCATTCATTCATTCATTCATTCATTCACTTTTTCATTCATTCATTCATTCATTCATTCATTCATTCATTCATTCACTCATTCATTCATTCGTTCGTTCGTTCATTCATTCATTCATTCATTCATTCATTCATTCGTTCATTCGTTCATTCATTCATTCATTCATTCATTCATTCATCCACTCATTCATTCATTCATTCATTCACTCACTCACTGGGTGGAAGTTTTGTTATTTACATTACACTAATGTTTACGTGCTTCGGAAGCGTAAAGCCGTAATTAAAAGTCGAGAAAAGAAACAACATAAACAAAAACAAACACACATACACCCACAGACCCGTACACACGCATACACGTACACACACACAGGCACGTACACACGCATCTTACATACATGCACAAACACAGGCACGTACACACTTACACATACAAAGTTTTTTACTTTGGAAAAAGTTTCCTTGATGTAATGTTTGTTGATTTAAAATTAGACAGTTAAAAAAGAAGATTGATTAATTAAATGAGATGTTATTTGCTCTTAATTTTGAAGTTATCTTATGATATAATTGCATGGCCTTCAATTACATTAATTGGTTTTATTGTTAATTTTTTTTTTTATTGTTTCATTTATTTTCACCGTTTCCGCAAGATAACTTGAGAAGTTTTATTTCAGCATCTCAAGATTTATACGACTTGTATGTTCTGCTCTTGCTTTTCTTGTTCTTTTGTTGATGTTGTTGTTGATGATGTTGTTGTAGCTGGTGTTGATGTTGTTGTTGTTGATGTTGTTGTAGCTGATGTTGATGTTGTTGTAGCTAGTGTTGATGTTTTTGTTTGGATGTTGTTGTCTGGATGTTGTTGTTTTACTGTTGTTGGTTTCTGTTCGTTGTGGAGTAATGTTTCTTTGATTTTATGGTCTCAATCAGTGAACTTTTCATGGTTGTTGCTGTGTGTTGTCGACGTGACTGTTGCTATTCGCTTACATTTCAATTGGACTTTTCCATTTTTTCAGTCTTCTTACGTTGTTGTTTAATCGTTTCTTTACTTATATAAATATATGTATATATATATATATGTATATGAGTGTGTATGTATGTGAGTGTGTCTGTGTGTGTGTTTGCTGTATCTGTATGAGTTTGTGTGTAATATGCGTGCGTGTGTTGTAAAAAAAATGTAATTTAAAGTTGTTGGTGCAGTTTAATGGTTAGAGATACAAGTTAATGTAAACTTTTGTTTTGAACTGGCATCGGATCCATCATCTCTTGATGAACAGCCAACATTGGAACAGCTGATATTTTCATATTTTAATTTTATATTCCATTTTATTGGAGCAAAGCAGTTAGTGATAATTTTAACTTTGTTTATTCAATAGGCAAAACTTCCTCAGCATATTTTCAAAACCGACCAATCTAGACATTGAAACAACAAAACATCCACAGCAACAACATCAACAACAACAACAACAACACAACAACAACATCAACAACAACAACATCGAGAAGAGAAGACCAACAGACGTAGCAGAGATTTAGTGAGAAAGAACAAACAGACGTAGTTATTTCGTCTTGATGTTAAGATGTCATCTGGCCTGGTGGACATCCTCGAGAATGCAAGGACCGAACGCAACTTCGGCACTTATTCCGCCAGCAATTCCACTTTCAACTCGGCGACCAGCTCGTCTTTCAACACAACATCTGCCGCTGAACAAAATGCAGTTGATAATGCCATGCAGTGGTTCATGGCTAAAGACACTAAACAACAACAGCAGCAACAACAACAACAACAACAGCAGCAGCAACAACAGCAGGAAAACAGTTTTAAGCAACTATCTTTAAATCGGCAGTCATTATCTTTCTTTCAACTGCAACAACAACAACAACTGCAACAACAACAACAACTGCAGCATCAGTATCAACAACAACAACTACTACTATTACTGCAACAACAAGCAAAGCCCAACGAAGCAACAAGCCAAATTTGGAATCCGAGCCAAGCAACAAGTCAACTGGGACCTGCTGGATCATCAACATCGTCGTCATCATCATCGTCTACATCATCGTCATCATTGTCCTTTTTATCATCATCAGCAGCAGCAGCATTGATAGCACCTACTTCAATGCCATGTTCATCTTTAACACCATCATCATCATCACTTTCATCTCTACCATCATTTGCATCTCGTGATGAAAACCAATTACAAAGCAATAACATTAACAAAATCAGCAGCACCAGCAACGATAACAACAACAAGATAACATTAAAAACAACCGCAGCAGCAAACAAGAGTGACGACGTTGATGTGATTGACAGCAACGGAAATGATCACTCGCATGAACAAAAACTCCCTCAACATAATCACCACCATATTAATCTGAGACAACATCAAAAGTTTATCGAACCCTTTGTTGGTCATATCTATAGTACAGAAAAATCCAAGTCGGTTGTTGTTGTATGCGAAGACAGTACTACACCAACAACATCGGCAACAACATCCATCTTTTACAACGAAGATTCAGCAATTGTAAAAACTATTGTATCAACGACAGACTTCAGCGAGGGTGAGGAAGGGGAGGATCACAACGTCAGTGGCGGCAAAATTAAAAAAAGTTGTGTTTGTATTCCCTATAAAAAATCTCCAACAACAACAACACAAACACGAACACTGCCCCCTGGTCTTTTGCTATGCAGCTAAAGAATCAGGCAAAACATCATCAAACGTTGGACAGCCTTTAAAATCATCCGACCAGCAAGCCGCAACCATCAATAGACGAACATTTCGACTTTGTAATGGTTGTAAAATATGCCCCCATTCGACCAGATATTTTTTCCAGCACATCACTCAAATGCATTCCTTTCTACCGACATCATCTTCCGATAATGTGACATCATCGCAATTGCTGGCTGCAACATCTGCAACTCCTTCCTCACCAACACTCTCGTCATCGTCGACCTCATTTCCTCCGCTGGACGAGATGATGTCGAACGAGCGGTGTAGCTGGTTTTTCACATCTGAAAGAATCGCTGAGCCGCGTGCAAGATGCACCTATAAAAACCGCGATGCCGATGGCGACGATGATGGCGACGGCGATGAAGGCACTTTAAAATTTAAGCCAGTCTACAAACTGTACATGCTGCACGATCAGCACGTAATATCAGAACCCGCTGTGATCGAACCTACCTCAGACCAGGCCGCAGTGCCATTCTCCGATCACAGCAGCATCACTGACGTTAATCAGGTGCCAGTTAACCAGTCGGCAAGAGCAGCTAGTTTCAATAAAAATGTGAATGGAAATTACGGCAACAACAACGATGACGCAGACAATAACATTAATAGTAACACACTCGACAGCAACAACAACAAGGCCTCTGCTGTTCTCAATGATTTCGAGCCAAACAAAATAATAAAATCGGAATTAATGGACAGCAATCCGTCCGCAGATCTTCTTGCTTTGGATTCCGCCGCTAAGGAAATGGATTTGAAAGCTCTCTGTCGTCTGCGTTCCGGGGACTGGGACTTTGCCCAACATATGGCTATGCTGGCTGATAATGCTGTTGATGAAAAACCAAATCTGCTGTTCCCCACAACCACCACCAATAATAATAATAATAATAATAACCACAACAGCAGCAATAGTCGTTTGTACAACAATTTTTTTCAAAATCATTTTGACGAAGAACATTTCAGTAGCAGCAGCAACAACAACAACAACAACACACAACAACAGATGTTTCAACAACAGCAGCAACAACAACAAATGTTAATGATAAGAAACACGTGTAAAATGTTGAAATGCCCCAAGTGCAACTGGCATTACAAGTACCCGGAAACACTAGAGATTCACATGCGCGAGAAACATCCAGAGACTGACCACCAGTGCGTGTTGTGTTTGCGTGGACAGCCACATCCTCGTCTGGCTCGCGGTGAAGCTTACACGTGCGGCTACAAACCTTATCGTTGCGATGTCTGCAACTACAGTACGACAACAAAGGGTAACCTGAGCATTCACATGCAGTCAGACAGGCACATGAACAACATACAAGAACTGCACTGTCTCAACAGCAACAACAGCAACAACAGTAGCGCAGGCGCCGGCAACTGTGTGGGAAACAGTGCTTGCTTGACTGGACTGCCACCGCTAAGCAATGTTGGTGGTTCAACATCTATGCCTCTACAACTGACGTCACAAACTGCACTGACTCCCGTCATTACGTCATCAACTGCAGGAGGAAGCAGTGGTTGCGGTGGTGGTGGCACTGGTGCGACCCTGTCTCCTTCGACACCACCATCATCATCCTATTCTCCTGAAAGGAAGATTGGCATGGAAAGTAGTGGCGACTGCAATAACAACAACATTAACAACAATAATAACAATACTAACCTGAGCAGTGTGTATTCAAATAACAGCACGTTATTTCCTAATAACAACAGCAATATATTTGCTGGCAACATATTTTCAGGCAACAATCACAGCAACAATCACAGCAACAGTTCAAGTAGCAGCAAGCCTGCCTCGTGGCGTTGTGAGACTTGCAACTATGAAACCAACGTTGCAAGAAATCTTCGAATCCACATGACCAGTGAAAAACACGCTCACAATACTTTAGCAATGCAACAACAACAGCAACAAATTATGCCATCAAAAAACAACAACAGCAACAACAGCATCAATTTGTTTGGAAATAAAATTAATAATAGCAATAAATTCAGCGAACTCATGACAGAAAGCACAGACGGCGGTAAATATGCCAATAACGATAATTTTTCCAACCTCAGCAATAACTGCAGCAACAACAATGTTGACAACATCTCACAACAACAGCAACATTTTTCTCAACTTTTACCTTGGGGCTCGTTGCTACCCTCATTTTCTTCGTCTCTTGATTATCTTCTTTTCAATTCACCTCTGAACAAATATACTCAAGAATCAGACGCCAAAAAACTATTTGACTTTCGACAGTTCTACATGAACAGCAGCAGCAACAACAACAACAGCAACAACAACAACGTGTTGTCGCAACCCTCTTCATCAATGATGTCCTCAAACCTGAACAGCGACCAGCAGCATTTTTCCTGCAGGATCTTCCAATGCGCAACGTGCTGCAGTTTCGGTACGGACAACCTGGAGGACCTGCACAAACACGAGCAGGTCGACAGGACGATCAACGGAGCCGAGAAAGAAGGTTTCTACCTCTTTGTGAATTTAAACTCCATATTCTACGTTGCCCTGTTCATAAATGTTATTGAAACTATACAAATATTCAATTCTGAAATTTCTGTTAATATATTCAATGCAATTTTTACCCACTTTCAATGTAGCGTAATGATAAAATTAATAATAAACAGGTATTATGGTAGTGAACGGGACCTATGTATGCACACTCTGTCAATATAAATCCAACCTGAAAGCGAATTTCCAGCTGCACTGCAAAACGGACAAGCACCTGCAACGTTTGCAGCTGGTGATCCACGTGAGAGAGGGCGGTCCCGAGAATGAATGGAGACACATGCAGATGGGAGCCGTTCTTTCCGGCCACCACCTCATAACCGTCCGATGCAACGCCTGCGATTTTGGGACGAACAGTGTGTACAAGTTGCAAGTGCACGCCTCCGATCCCGAACATTTAGGCAATGTTGCCGTCTTTCTGGATTTGGTTGCCAAGTGTTGCGACAACAACAACAATAGCAACGGCAACAATATTAACGTCTCAAATAGCAACAGCAGTGTCGCAAACAACAGCAACATATCTTGCACAAACAACGCAGAGGAGGAAAGCAGCCGCAAGAGTAACAAAGATGATGTTGATGCTGCAGACGATTCCACAAACTTCCAACCGCTACATCCGTCCTCCTTCGACAGCGCGGTCCACAATCTCAACAAATACAACACCAACAACGTTAACAGCTACCAGAACCCCAACCCTCCTACGCCAACCGATAGCAAATGTCCTTGCTTCAACTGCGTTCCGTGCGGCTTCAGCACTCCAGTGAGGTTGTTGTTCGCTCGCCACCTCTCCACTCCCCAGCACAGGATGCTGGAGCATCGATTCATGGAGCTCCAACAACAACTTGCCAGCTTTGCAGCCAGGGAGGGGTCAGGCGTGGCTCAGAGGAGATTGTTCGGTGGCGGTGGCAGTGGGGGTGGGTATGGTAACAGTGGAAATGTAGGTGGCAGTTCAGGTGTTGGTGGTGCAGGTGGTAGCGGTGATGGCTGCTATGGAGACGACAGCTTAGAAGATGGCAATGCTGACGTCAACAACAACGACAACAACGGTTAGAACTTTTTTGAAACAAACATTTCATAAAACAACTTTTTCAATATTTTTGCTTGGCTGGTGACCGAACAATGCAACAGAATCATCATTATAACCTGACACTCAACATTGAAATGTAAGGGGACAAGCGTATGCGTAGAGTAAAAGAATATAACAGGATCAAACAAGCTTCAGTGGAATGAATGTCCCTCACACTATAGATCCTTCATCACACGAAAACGTACTGTACCGCTTGCCAACTCATGCAATGTAGTAATCATCAATCAATGAATCCCAATACACCCATTAGTCCTGTATTAATATGTAAAAACATTTTTGTGATAACGTCTTTAGTAGAAGTGTTAAAAAGTCAAACGTTCTAGTGGTAATTACATTAACTCAAAAAAATACACTAAATACATTAATGCGAATGATTATGACATTAACAAAGAGGTAACTTGAGTGACGCTTGCCTTAACTTGGCAGCTGCCATCGCTGACAACAATCGACTCACTAATTATGTCGAATGGTATAACGCAACCCCACCAACAATGTCAATATCTGCTGTTGTTATTGTTATTGTTATGGTTGTTATTATTATTTTATATTATTTTATATTATATTATTTACTTTTAACTATTATAATATTTGATCATTTTATATTATTATTATATGTGAACTTGTTGTCATCATGAAAGATATCAATGTTATCGTTGTCGTGTATTGTTGTTACACTATTATTTATCATTGGCAGTTGTTATTTCTTCCTAATTAGCATAAACTATGCGAGAGTAGGGTGATGCGGTGAATATTGTGAATGTTCATTATAATAATTAATATTTATTAAGCACGTATTTGCATTGTGACAGATGTCTGCTTGTCATCATCGTCATCATCATCGTCGTCATCATCGTCGTCATCAATATCATCATCACCACACCGCAGTTGTATAATTTTACAGCTTGTTTGTTACACGCACATACGCACGCACACACAAGCACACTCACACACACACACGTGCACAAATATGCACCCATACACGTATACAATACACTCACAGTCAGTCGGCATAGTTAGTTAGCACAGACATCTTTACTAAATGAAACCATCAAGAATTAATACCTTTATGTATTTACATAGAAAACTTCTTACACGGCACAAACTAGAAATAAGACACTCACACAGACATCCACGGACACACAGACAAACAAACACAGATACATTCCAGAATTCATCGAAACATGCACGCACACTCACACACACACCGACAAACAAACACACAGATACAACCCAGAATAGAACACCCCCAAACACACACTTACACACCGACAAACAAACACACCATCGACAAGACTTGGAAGACAGACAGAGGACACTGGAACAAACAGAACGCAGCGCCAATGAGCAGATGTCCCTCTAGCGAAGAAATTAATTTATTACCATTATAGAAATATTTAATTGCTCTCTACCACTGCTCTCCCCATCACACACTTTTCATAATTTATTATCAATAATGACATATTTATTTATTATTATTGTTGCTCACCATTTTTGCTTATTGTTTTTATTCATTGTTATTATTATTATTATTATTATTATTGTTGTTGTTGTTGTTGCTGCTGTTGCTATTATTATTATTGTTGTTGTTGTTGTTGTTATTATTGTTGTTATTATTTTTATTGTTGTTGTTATTGTTATTACTTTGTTGTCTCTATTGATTTTAGTTTGGTTTCCGTTTGGAAGATGTGTGGCTGGTGTGGTCGCGAGGTGCGCAAGAAATCTGCCTGTCATCGATCGCTATTGTTGGAACCGCAGCAAATTAGTTTCCCATTCAACGTTATGTTGCCGTCATTAATTAGTTTTAAGTTATCTGCAATTATGATGATTATGATAACAAATAATCATTTGTAATAATAATAATATAAACCACAATGATAATAATATTATAAAAATAATAATAATACTAATCTTTCTCTTAAATTATATACAAATTTACATAAAATCTATATATTTGCATATGTGTGTGTGTGTGTGTGTGTGTGCGTGAGCATGCACGCATGTATACATGCATGTATGCATGCATGCATGTTTTGCATGTGAATAAGTATGTACGTATGCATGTATGTTAGTTTGTATCAAGTAGATAGAGTAGAGAGTTCCCCCACGCCTTGATGATAATTGTCATCACATAATTTGCTACCTCTCCTTGCCATCGAATGTAATTTTCATTCGTAATATATGCGCTGATCGATACTATTGATTGCTGTTATTAATTTGCATACACCGCTATGCATTAACTAACAACATGTTCCCAAGTTTTATTTCGTTTGTTAGTTAGTTTGTTTGTTTGTTTGTTTGTTTGTTAGTTTGTTTGATTGTTTGTTTCTTTGTTTGTTTGATTGTTCGTTTGTTTGTTCGTTTGTTTGTTTAGTCATTCGTTCATTCATTCGTTCATTTATTTATTCTTTCATTCATTTGTGTATCATTTGTGTATTTATGAATGGTTTTAAGTTTTAATTATTCATTCTTTCAATAATCCCGTCATTCATTCATTTGTTTGTTCGTTCATTCGTTCATTCATTCATTCATTCATTTGTTCGTTCGTTCGTTCGTTCGTTCATTCATTCATTTATTCATTCATTCATTCATTTAGTTGTTTATTTATTTATCTATTATTAAGTATTGTCATCATCATCATCATTGTGCTGATCGTTACATCAATTTAATTGTTCAAACTATTTCATTGATACATGTAATGTAGTGGCAAGGAACGTAGCTACACCAGCAGCAAGAGCAGTAGCAGCAGCTAAGGCAGCTGCTTCAACCGTCGCATTTATTGTCTTTTCTGTGATTCATTAATAAATTATTAGATAAGAAATAAAGCGCCACATAATGACAAGTGACGTCAGAGATGACCTTGCTTGACCCCGACTCCTTGGTGACCAATGCATCTCTAGCCAAACAATGGCCATTATATTTATATTGAGTAAATGTATTATATTTATGTTAAGTTAATGCATTTGTGTTGGTGTTGCTTGTTTGTTTGTTGGGTGGTTTGTTTGGTCGTTCGTTCTTCTGTTCGTTCGTTCTTCTGTTCGTTCTGTTCGTTCGTTATTTTGTTCGTTTGTTTGTACTTTACATAAAATTTCTATCTGCAAATTTTTCAATATTTCTGCTTGTGAATGTCTACTTTTTATCGATGCCAATTTTTTATTGAGTGTGCAAATCTGTGACGTAGATGCTCGCGTCCACCAACTACCTCCACACAACAGCCATCGTCAACAATGCAGCAACAACAACAACATCATCATCATCATTATCATTAATAATAACACAGCAGCAACAACAACAATATCATCATCATCAATAATAACACAGCAGCAGCAGCAACAACAACAACAACTTCCATCAACAATACCAACAACATCATCAATAATAACACAACAGCAGCAGCAACAACAACAACAATAATAATAATAATAATAACAATAGAAATAATAATAATACAGCAGTTTGATGCAATTAAGCGTTTTCAAGTGTCATCTGGTCTTCTTCAGGAGAGTTGTTTGTCTTCATCGCATGCCCATATCTAATCATCATCGTCATAATCATTCATATTTCTCTGTTGAACATCATTGCCATCATCATCTCACAATGTTCAGTTACCCACATCAGCATCGTTATAATCATCATCTTCATCCTCATTATCATCACCCATCATCATTCATCATCATTCATCATCGTCGTCGTCGTTGTCCACATCATCATGATGGTGCAGCAACAAATACATGAACATATTGTATGTAAGTGCTGGTGCGAGATAGAGGCGTGTGCATGTGATGATCCTTCTTGACCACCCACATTTGTGTTGTTGTTGTTCTGTTGTTGTTGTTGTGTTGTTGCCGTTGTTGTTGCTGTTTCCGTGTTGTTGCTGTTTTCGTGTTGTTTCTGTTGTCGTGTTGTTGTTGTGTATTGTTTGAAACGTGTTTGTTGTTGTTACTTTATTGTTGGTGTTGTGTTGTTGTTGTGTATTGTATTCATTGAGATGTGTTTATTATTGTTGTTGTTGTTGCGAGTTATATATAACCTTTATTTTGGTGCAGTTGTTTTTATTCAAGTGCAAGTTCGTTCGTTCGTTTGGATTTTGTTTGCTGGTTCGTTCGTTCGTTTGGATTTTGTTTGTTCGTTCGTTTGTTTGCTGGTTCGTTCGTTTGTTTGGATTTTGTTTGCTCGTTCGTTTGTTTGCTGGTTCGTTCGTTTGTTTGGATTTGGTTTGCTCGTTCCTTTGTTTGTTGGTTCAAACGCAAGCATGAACAACCAGCATTTATTAGAATTCAAGATTGATGATGATGACATTTATTAGGTAACATGAGGAACTTATGTGATGTGATGTCTTATCTAATTGT
>NW_008703882.1:0-1013 GCF_000326865.2 Helobdella robusta
GTTATGAAAATAAATTACTTCACAGTCACACGCACACACACACACACACGTTCCACACATATATTACACAAAGATACATCCACACACGTACACACACACACACAAAGAATTCTAAAGTAATTTTATTACAGAACATCACCGTATTGTATTATTTTCAAGCATTATTTCACGCTAAGAAAATTTGCATTACAAATTACGCATTGATAGATTACATCATGCCAACAAATCACATTATTATATTACACTAACAGATTACACTAACAGATTACACTTACAGATTACATTAACTTATTACACTTACATCTGTACTAACATATTACATTAACTGATTACTGATTACATCTTACACTTACAGATTACAATAACAGATTACACTTACAAATTACACTTACAGATTACACTTACAAATTACACTTACAGATTACACTAGCAGATTACACTAACATATTACACTAACAGATTACACTTACAGATTACAATAACAGATTACATAATCTGATTACACTTACAAGTTACACTTACAGATTACATTAACAGATTACACTAACAGATTACACTTACAGATTACACTCACAGATTACACTTACAGATTACACTAACAGATTACACCAACAGATTACACTAACATATTACACTAACAGATTACACTTACAAATTACACTAGCGAATTACACTTACAGATTACAATAACAGATTACACTCACAGATTACATTAGCAGATTACAATAACAGATTACACTTACAGATTACATTAATAGATTACACTAACAGATTACACTAATGGATTACATCATCGAAACCTCAAATTTCCTTCGCTTTAATACAAAATAACTTTCATTACCATTTTTTACACGACATTACGCTACATTACGCTATACATTTATTTTATTTCGTGACATTACATTGAAATTTGTTGCATTCTATCAATTTTTTATTGCATTGCTTTACATTACGGGCTGCAAATTGGTGTAATGGCAGTTGCTATCTGTGTAGGTTTGCACTGGAGTTACAGG
>NW_008703882.1:1967-3444 GCF_000326865.2 Helobdella robusta
TCTGTCATGAAACCAATTACACCAAATCAAGAAACTACAAAGTGGATAAGTACAAGAACAACCTCAAAAATACCTATCGAATGATTTTAAGCATTGCAATACTTTAATCAACACTTTTGAAATTTCGCCAATAGGACTTTATGATTCTTTCAATTTATCTCAAACTAAAATAAACTGGCGTGACGATTTTAGATTTAGCTTAATCAATTCTGTGATAGCATCTACTTACGCAATATATTGTGACAGAAATAAAGCTTGACTCTAGTTTTTATATTATCACATCATCTTTGTACACATTCATAATGACGAGCATTGATGTTAAATTATCCATTATTTTAATCTTTTAACTATTATAATAATCGATCATTTTATATTTAATTGTAATTTTTTTTTTATTTACATTTTGGCTTATGAAGAAATAAAAGAGTTCTCATTATTATTATTCTTCTTCTTCTTCTTATTATTATTATTATTTTTAATTATTAGTACCGTTAATAAGGACAACTTATCAACTAATAATAATAATAATAACAACAACAACAATAATAATAATAATATAAGTAAATAATATAAGTAAAAATAATAATAACAAAAAAACGAACAGCAGTAATATTAATATAATAATAATAATAATGATAATAACAAAAACAATAATTAAAATTTACAGTTTCTGCGTCTGTCAGATCCTTATTTTTAAAGAATAATAATAATAATAATAATAATAATAATAATAATAATAATAATAATAATAATTGTTATTTGTTTTTAAAAACTTGTTGCGGCGAGTATTATAATGCAAATGCGAGCACCGAGCGATGTAAATATACGCAGGGTTCATTTAATTGCAAAATATTATTTTTATTATTTCTGTTATTGTTAATATTATTATTATTATTATTATTATTATTTTTATTATTATTATTACTATTATTATTGTTATTGTTAAGTTTATTGTGTTGGCCACTTTTGTTATTATTATTATTATATTATTATTATTATTGTTAATATTATTTTTATTGTTGGGATTGTTATTAATGTGCGTTTTGAAAAAATGCATGTAGAAGATTTTTCCTTTTTAAATATGGAAAAATTTTATTTTTCTAAAAAATTATTCTGAAAAATAAATATAAAACTTCATTGTTATTATACAACTGATACTCCTACTAGAAAATATTACTATTACTAGCGCCATCACTACTACTACTATTACTATTACTACTACTACTACTACTAGTAGTAGTAGTAGTAGTAATAGTAGTAGGGGTAGAAGTGATAGTAGTAGTGGTACTAGTAGAAGAAGTAGTAGCAGCAGCAGCAGCAGTAGTAGTAGTAGTAATAATAATAGTAATAGTAGTAGTAAAGTAGTATTAGTAGCTGTAAAAATAACAGTTGTATTTGCAGTAGTAGTATTAGTCTTGAAAGATCAATGTTACATCATTATGACGAAAAATTAATGTGGCTGTGTTTGTTATTAATT
>NW_008703883.1:0-825 GCF_000326865.2 Helobdella robusta
CCTAATACAAATAACTCAAAAAGGTATTTTAAACTGATCGTGCAAAGTTTATTAGTGTACTGACTAAATGCAGTGATCAGAAGTGTTTATATTCAACTGATATACATTGATGATAATATAATGCTGATAATATTATTATTGTTAATAACAGTATTCATATTGATAATAGTATTAATGTCTATAATACTATTAATTGGATAGTAATAAATATCACCTTTTGTATTTCCAAAAGCTTGCCCGGCCAACTGTTTAACATGCAGCATATCTGGTGCTGAAAAGTGTGACACTTGCAATGATGGATATTTCCTGGATTCTGCTGGAGCCTGTAAAAGTAAGTTAAGGATTCGTTTTTATTTTGCTTCTAACGCAATCGTTTATTTATTAATGATTATTTAATCCACTTTACTTATTGAGAAGTGAAGGAACTACTTATTAAACTTTCGACCATGCCAGAATGTGCTGATAATTGCAACCACTGCGACGCAGAAGGCAAGTGCAGTGATCAGAAGTGTTTAGAAAGTTTCATCATCAACAAAGTTTCCTTGTTTTGCGATGGTATGCCTAATATCACCATTATAAAATATTTGCAATCTTGGTCATTATTTATTGTCTCGTTTCTTTGTATTTACAATTAGTTTGGAGTTAATGATTATCAGTTCAAAGAAAATAAAATATAATACACAGATAAAAATTTTTAGAAATGTTATGAAAATCTTAAAAGCACTAAAAAGATGTCAGTGCATATATCAATGCAGATATTAAGGAAGGTGGTTTATTAGCAATGAAAAGAAATGAGTATACAGGTAGGAAATTTCTAGCCTCTAG
>NW_008703883.1:2433-3426 GCF_000326865.2 Helobdella robusta
CTGTCACCTCGTTAACAGCTTGTCCACCCAACTGCAAGAGATGTTCAACAGCGTCCAACATATGTGACGAGTGCTCAGCAGGCTTCGCGGCCAATGCTGACAAGCAGTGTTTAGGTGACATCATTTTGATTCAAATTTTAAAAAAATGCATTTGCTGGCATCGTTGTTTGAAAGTAAAAGATTTTTCAATGTTGTCATTTTTAGTTTCTTTTTAAACGTTTGTAACCTAAGTTCGTTTGACTATGATCTGTAATGGGGCACGATATTTTTTTATTATATTTATTAAATAAAATTTAATTGAATTGAATAAATTCTGATTTTTAATTTCCTTTGAAATTATTATGTTAAAAAACAATTTATGACTTAAATGAATTTCCATCCATGGGTTTGAAGCCTGTCCTGATCAGTGTTCTAGCTGCACGGTTGATTCCACAAGTCCTCTCAAAATAACCTGCAACCAGTGCATGCCAACTTACGTGCTGTACACCGGGACAAACACTTGCATCAGTGGGTTCTCATAGAACCATCTTCAATTTGTATTCAATGTTTTTGGAATTTTTAATATGAACTTGTAACTATCAAGTAACGTTTTGAATTTTTAATATTTCGTTTGGAGACGGATTGGTGTATAAGTTGTGGTGAAAAAGGTTGCAGCTGAATGAACAGAAAACAGAACAGTTCCAACTTTGTTCAAGAGATTGTGAAAAGAATTAAACTCGTTTAGTTCGAACTAGGTCTGTATGCTAACCTAAGCAACAAAATTTAAAGAAAGGACTTGATCATATTTACTCACCTGCCAAGGTCATGTAAATTGTATAGATTCATGTTTGGTGCTGCAATACTTCTAGCAAGCGGATCGTTGTCGAATTATGTTTGTTGATTAAATTAATTAATTTTATCAGCTTTTTTAATTATTTCAATTCCAGATTGTTACCTCAACTGCAAGACGTGCACTGCCAACAGCAACGTTGCAACCTGCACCCAGTGCTCACC
>NW_008703884.1:0-3426 GCF_000326865.2 Helobdella robusta
TTTTTTTTTTTCATCAGCATGAATTCGAAAAATAAGTTTATTTTGAATTTTATATTTATTTTGTATATATATATATCAATATAAGGTTTATATATATATATATATATATATATATATATATAATTAGCAGTAAGATACGGCAGTAGATTTTCTCAGCGAAAAACGTGGCAAAATGAAAAGAGTAATTTTATTTTTCTCAAATTATTATATCACTGATATAATATAGTATATATTTCTTTATAATATTGAGTTGCCAAAAGCTAATGCACTAGCAAATGGCTGATTTAAATCATATAAAACAACCGTAGTATAACAACAATATAAAAGCAACAAAATATTGTAGAAAGATGGCGATGATGCTAATGACGATGATGCAGTAGCGATGACGCAATCGCAATGATGGTCACGTGATTAAAGACGATGACGTAATCACAACGGTGGTCAGGTGATTAAAGACGATGACGATGACGTTATTCTTACGAAAGTTGTTCCTTGAAGTTTAGCATGTCGAGGAGATTATCGAGAGCCGCGTTCTTCTGCTGCTGCTGCTGTCTGTCGCTTGAATTCTATAAATATAAATTTAATAGCAAATAGAAAACAGGAGAGATAGAGAAAAGGAGAGGAAGAGAGAGAGAGAGAGAAAGAGAGAGAGAGAAGAAAAGTAGTGAGTGATAGAATAAGATAAATACAACAACAGAAAGCTATAAAAAGAAATGCAAATTTAATATCAGATAGAAAAAGAAAAAGGAAAAAAAATAGAGAGAAAGAAGAGAGAGTGAGGTAAAAGAGAGAAAGAGACAAAAAGAGAGAGATATAGAGAGAACGAAAACAAGCGCAGAGACAACGGTAGGAAAAGTGGAAAAGGAAAGAGAATGAGAAAAATATAAAAAAAATTCAAGACAGAGAAATAGAAAACATTGAAAAAAAAATTAATTGAAACTTTTTAGTTTAAAACTGAAATTACTTTTACAAAAAAATGACGTAAAAAAGTCATTTAATTAAACTGCTGTCTGAAATGTTTTATGATTTCTTTCCATCCAAGAAGGGAGAAAAATAACTTTTAATTAAACCTACATTTAGAATATTTAAACCAAGAACTAATTTCATGCCTGCTTAAATAATCAATTAAAAATATCACCAATTAACTTTAATTATAACTAATTAATTATTATCAATCATGAACTACGTGTCTATGATAAGGCAACTGAATAAAATTAATAAAACAAACATATAGTAAAATACAGGAAAAAAAATTCTTACATCCGGTAACGTTTTAGTGGAATCTGCATCACTCACATCAACAATACATTCAATTGTAGCATCTTCATTGCCAACATTATTATTATTGTTATTGTTGTTATTAATATTCATATCGTTATTATCCTTGTTATTATTGTTGACGTTGTTGTTATTATTATTACTATTATAATTAATCTTATTCCATTCGTTCCAATGGGTCTGGATGTGATTATCGTGCCATGGATGGTTGGATGGATGAACGGATGGATGGATGGATGAATGAATGAATGAAAGAATGAATGAAAGGATGTATAGACAGAATGCTGAGTGAATGAACGAATAGAGGGATGAATAAATTAATGGACGGATGTATTGAAAAGGAGATGGATAGGTGAGCGGAAATGGATAGATAGATGGATCGAAAATAGATAAATGGATGGATGGAAGGGAAGATAGACAGATAAAAAAGATAAACAATTGGATGGATGAGTTGTAATGAGATGAGAAAATTAATTTGTGGATATGAACTGGTTGACTTGTGATTTAAGGTCTTGAATATTATTAAGAAAAGCAGTTAACAATATCGAAATGTTAGTGACAATCATATTAATATTATTATTATAAGTTAATTATAAAACTATAATTATAATAATAATCAGAAAAAATGAAATAAAGTGAAAAACTCATTTAAACTGTTTTTTCAACATAATTAAACCATAACAAACAAACAAAACAGACAGATGAAACCCATATAAATTTACGTGCGTGCTAGATCGACTGAAATTAAAAAACAAAGAAAAAAAATTGAACCGAAATCATACATAGTTAATTCTATATATGTGCGCGCGTCTGTGTGTTCGTATGTGATTGCATGTATCTATATGTATATATGTGTGTGTATGTGTGTGTGTGTGTGTGTGTGTGGTGGGGTGTGAGGCTAATAAGTTTATACATGTGCATCGAAAAAAACCACAAAATTATGGTTATTAAACAAAAAACCTCAAAAAACACTAGAAATTAAATGATATATGCTTAGAAAAACTTGACACAAACAAAATGGAAAGCCGGTAAAATTAATCACAAAAAGCTATGGCTTAAAATAAAAATGCACAATGAAGGCAAAACAAAATAATTTGAACTAAAAAAATAAAATTAAAATATGCGAAATTTATGAAAAATGCGAGTGAAAAACATTTCTTCGAAACAATAAATACGTAAGCCAGATGCAAAACGATTCAAAGATCAGTTAATTAATATCAGAATAAAAAAAAAAAAATAGCAAAATAAACAAAACCAAACAAAAATGATGATTATCTATCTCTTGCAGATTCTTAAACTTCTTTTTTGCTTCTGAAACATCAAATTAAGTGTTGAATATTTGTAAGAATGGTGCTAGAATTATTAATAAGAGTCTGAGAAGGCTGAAACCAAAATAGGGAATTCAAATAATTATAATTGAAATCAAACAAAATGGAAGAGAGAAAAAAAAACAAAAAAAATTAAAAACAAAAAAAAACAAGTCACTTAAAAAAAATAGTCTAGCAAACGACGTATCTCAAAAAAAATTTTCAGACCAAAATCAAAACTCAAAATCTAATCTCTGTTATCACCGTGGTTAGTTTCACCACAAATATGACCACCATCACCACCACCACTATCATCCAATAGAGATCATCATCGTTATCATCTTCACCATCATCCTCACCATCATCACCATCATCGGGACTAACCTTCAAAGCCTCCCTCCTCATGAACTCCAACCTTGCCCTTTCTTCGGCCACCTCATCAGGTATGTCCGGGATGGCGTACGCTATGAAGATCTTCAAACTCAGAACCAAGTGCTGCATTGTTTGTTTGTTTGTGTGTTTGATTGTTTGGTTGTTTGTTTGTGTGTTTGTTTGTTTGGTTGTTTGTTTGTGTGTTTGTTTGTTTGTTTGTTTGTGTGTTTGTTTGTTTGATGTGTTTGTTTGAATGGTAGGTTAGTTAAGAGATTGGGTGGTTAGCTGGTTGAATAGTTAATTGATCGGTGGATCAACTGACTAAATGATGATAGGATGAATTTCTGTTTGATGAAACCAACCAATCATTCCAATGTATAATCAACAAAAAATTCCATCAACCAGCCAGCCAGCAAGCCAACCGCCCGACGAACCAACCGTCCGACGAACCAACCGTCCGACGAACCAA
>NW_008703885.1:0-1392 GCF_000326865.2 Helobdella robusta
CAAATAGTTGTTGTGGCTGAAAACCCAAAAGAACCAAATGGTGCATATGAACCTGGCAGGCACCCTCAAAGAACCATTTGCATCTAGCAAAAGATTTGAAGTCTCTTTAGTCATAGGGGTAGGTTAGGGTTAAAAAAATGTCTGGAAATTAAATCGTTGGCATGTAGGTGGGTATGTTTGTAGGCGTTTGGACGTGTTGGTGGGTTGTTATTTATCTGAGAAATTGAGCTAAAACAACAGTTTTTATAATAGAATGGATGTTTGTGATATTTTGGCTGTTTGTGTTAACGTGTATTTGCTTGTATTTGGAGTGAATTTGTGGGGTTTTTGTTTCTGAGTTGTATATTTGAGATATAGTTGTATTGTAGTTGTGTTATGTGTATATATATATATGTGAGTGTGTGTGTATGCTTGTTAACGTTGTTCTGGTTGTTAATGTTGTTGTTGCTGTTGTTGTTAATGTTGTTTGATGTTATTTAGCTCTGTTACGTAACGCTATTGTAAGTTATTCGAGTCATTCAACATTACTTACATGCATTCAGCCAACTGTTAGCTAATAATTTTGATTTATTTATCAGTACATATTTGAAATGGCGCGACCTATTTAAGAAATGAATATTTATTTAACTAAAATAAAAAAAATTAAATTAATTTATTTATTAATTATATATCTATTATACTTATTATCATTATTATTATTATTATAACGATTAAATTATTAAAGTATGAGCAATGAATAAAATTAAAAGTTGATTAATTTAAACATATATAAAGCAGAAAGCAAAATAACAATCACAATATTTAACAACTTTAAAATTTAAAAAATAAAAACCTCTCAAAACCGCATTGGAAACGAAATGGATTGACAGATAGACAGATAGATTGGTTGATAGATAGAATATCTTACCATATATCCCATAAATATTACATTATTATTATTATTATATCTATATTATATAATTATAATGTTTAATAATATTATAATTTTTTATTATTATTCCTAGACAATCCCAGTAGTAAACGACTTTTTTTTCAATCAGGAACGGCGAACATTCAACGAACGAACGAACGAACGAACTGAACTGAATTATCGGGGCGCAAGATATATAAACTAAACCATATACAATACAAGGGCACTGTATGTATATGTACGTGTGTGTATGTGTGTGTGTGTGTGTATGTATGTAAGTATGTGTATGTGTGTGTATGTATGTATGTATGTGTATGTGTGTGTATGTATGTATGTTTGTATGTATGTAAGTATGTGTATATATGTGTGTGGGTGTATGTATGTGTGTATGTATGTACGTATGTGTATGTGTATGTGTATGTGTGTATGTATGTATGTATGTAAGTATGTGTATGTGTGTGGGTGTATGTATGTATGTGTAT
>NW_008703885.1:2587-3423 GCF_000326865.2 Helobdella robusta
GACACACTCTCTCTTTATCCCTCTCCCTCTCTCTCTCTCTCTCTCTCTCTCTCTTTCTGTTTATGTATATATATATATATATATATATATATATATATATATATACTATATGTAAAAATATGTGAACAAATTGGTTATACTTACTGAAGAATTTGTTACACTAAAATACAAATTATTATAGCAAGAGAGATGAGTTTGGCATAAAGCGAGCACTTGAGGTTATGTGTGTGCGTGTCTGTGTGTGTGCGTGCGTGTCTGTGTCTGTGTGTGCGTGTGTGTGCGTGTGTTTACGTGGGTAAAAATCGAAAGTAATGGGTATTCCATTTCATTCATATTCAACGTACATTAAATTAATCTAAGAATCAGTTGTAGAGTTGCATTGTAAATTATTATTATAATATTATTGTTATCATTGTTTATTTTATTATTATTGTTGTTACTATTATTATTGTTGTTGTTGTTATTATTATTTTTATTATTATTATTATGTCAATTAACAATATCTATAAATCATTTCACACTAATAAAGATGTTATGCAATTAATTTTTCTAATAATTCCTTGTTTTCGATTCACATGCACATACATACAAATATAAACACAAAGTAGCCTAAACACACACACACACACACATACACACACACACACACACACACATACACACACACGCAAACAAACAAAAACGGACGTGCATACAGTGGCAGATCTAGGAAACTTTAACGAGGAGGGTCACAAATTTGAAAGTGTGTAGATTTTCACAGGGGGTGCCAAATTTTTGACGGGAAAGCCAAGATTTGTAGTAGTGTGGCTTACACACGCACGCACAAAGACACAAAC
>NW_008703886.1:0-6478 GCF_000326865.2 Helobdella robusta
ACTACAAATATATATGTATATAATAATTAATTAATTAAATGATTAATTGAATGATTAATCGAATGAATTGAATAATTGATTTTAATTAATTTAGATCTGGAAGGAATAAAACATATAAGTTTGTATTCTTGTGTTTTAAATTTATTCAATGTACATAAAACTCAATCGTTTGTCCGTTCATTCATTCATTCATACACTCATTCATTCATTTATTCCTTCATTCATTCATTTAATCATTCATTCATCCGGAAACTTCAAAGAAATGTTTGACCAAATCTTGCCGTATTAACATAACTGTAATCAAACTTCGTCACAGCATTTGAAAGAAATATTTTCTAATGAAAGTAAAAAATAAAATTTGCCAATGGAAAATTTGATCCGGAGATGTCCTGGCGTGAAGTTTGTTTTAAGAATCGTTCAAGTTGACAGAGAATGACATAACATAAAATATTAAATAAGCACTTTCTACACTATTTTGATTTAGTGTGTTACTAATTAAAATGAGAAACAACTCAACTAGCACGAACACGCTGACAAATATAATAACATGTCACTTCATGTTCATCACGAAAGTTTGCTACCTGCATCTGTCTACAAATTTTTCTTGATCAACATCCTACAGGCCGAACAACGGGTCATCGTCTTATTGAAGATGTAATTGAATGAAACATCATAACGGCCATTAACATTCTGGTTGAAACAGTAATTAAACCAATTTCCTGCCAAATGAGTTGAGGCGCAATCGAATCCATTTGGCGTGTTGATCTGGTCAAAAGTAGAGAACATCATGCCGTTGTGGTGGTTGTTGTCATTACTGTTCAGGATATCGTTGTTTGCGCCCCAGTATCCACTTACGCTCAGAGAGTATTTTTTCATTTCGGAGTTTATCTGAAGGGAATGTGTTGTTTAAAATTATGAACATTTCAATAGTTGAACCTAAGATGGACCTTGAAATGATCGTATTCATCAGAGACCCAGCCATCACTGCTCTGTACTTCAAACCTCAACCTGTAATCAGCCGATGCCGTTAATTGGTGCATCTTCTCCAAGCCCAACCAGAAGTTTCCGTGGTAAGTTCCAAATCCGGACTGCAGGTTAGAATAAGGATTGATTTTTTAATTAATATCAATTATAAGTTAACTCTGTGATAGAAAAAATACTTTGTATGCATTCCAATTTTGGTAGAAATCAGTTGAGCCATCAATCCTCTGCTGAATGACAATCCATCCATTGACAGACGTGACAGGAGTTGAGTTAGCAAACGTTGGAATGTCCAACAAGATGGTTTCGTTGACAGCGCTGTAGGCTGTTTCGAATTATAAATAAAAATATTTTTATTTTGGTGAAATAAAATGTTCCCGTCATTAAATGCTACAATTCTTAAGAAATTTATCTGACAAATTATAACCAATGATTCTTATGAATGATGAAATATATCAAAAACCTTGATCATCAAGACAGATGGACAACAGCCTATTAGCGGTGAGACACATGTAGAGAGCACAAGGATTGTTGATGCCAGGTAGTGAGTTGGAACAAGAGTAGAACAATCCACCGTTGAAGGTGAATGGAAAGTTGCAGGATTTGCTCAAGATCAGCGGGTGATTGAGAGCTTTCAAAAATTTCGATTCAACTGATTTATTAATTATTTTAACCAAAAAATTAGAATCTGGCAGACGCAGAATCTGTTACAACAGATAAGACAACATTAAAGGATGGTGGGAATAAGTGACTGTGTACGAAGGTACAAACAAGCATGGAGAATAAAATGATGAAATAGATAGAGGTAATGACAAAAATGAATTCAATCTCATTACTTACTATAGAACACATTATTTTAAAAATTTATAAAGTTTAAAATCGTTTAATGAGACAATATCAATCTCAATAATTATAACTACATTTTGAGTTTTGTAAAACAACTATTAATTAAATACAACAGTTAGAATTATTAAATTATCATTAGACAACAGGCCATCACAACTAGAAGTTGCATGTTTGCGCATCCAGAAATTTTAAAACATGTGATGAAGGATTTGAAATAATGCTGAAGTTAATCATGTTGGCCTCTGTAACCAAAACAACAAGATTTGGTGAGTTTTTTAAAAAACATTATTTATAAAACAAATCGTGATTAAAATTCAATAAACAAACAAATATTTTTACACCTCTGAAAAATTCCAATTACGCCGCAAAATATCAAATAATTAAAGACAACAATTCTTAGCAAAGTTTGATACATTAATAAATAGACTGAATGATGAACTTATAAACTTGGAAATAATGAACTAACTTGGTATTGGCACGGTCGAATCATCCTGTTGTTAAATGGATTCAATTGGTTGATATGTGATAAACTTTGAAAGTGCAACTATAAAAATATTTAATAAAAACTCATTCAACTGACCCGATATGCTTTGCAGTCAGTTCTATTCAGAACAATCTTGAACTGGTCCTCACATTTGAAATGAAACATTTGGCAATGTTTATCTGGATGACTAGCATTGTTGGATACGTAGTTGAATGCGTTGCAAATGATGTTACCATCAGTGGGAGAAACATAATGAGAACATTTGGAAGAACATTCCAGTAAGGACCGTATGTTGGTTAGTACTGTGGTAGGTTGGGAAACAAAACACATGGGGTTGTCTGGCTCTCCTATCATTCCATACTTTTTATCAACTGCTGATGCTAACATGTTGACAATTGATGATATCATAATGATAGCACTCAGATATACTTTACACCTCATTTTAAAATCAACTTAATTTGTAACAAACTTAAATTTAAATTAGTTTTTTCAAAATTTGAAAAAGATTTTTCACACCAATCCTAAATATATTCCCAGCAGATGAAACGCACCCATCTACTTCTCAATTTATTTAAAATTTCAGTAAACAGAGGGTCGCCATACCAACGCCGCTCATTGGTTCTTCAGTTGCTCCTCTAACCAATTACGAACGAGTTGCTATTTTTACGATGGGGTAAATCAAAAAGTCTACATTTTAAATAGTGGATGCACACGTCACTAAAGTTTTTTTCACCTCGTGTATGTTTTTTTTTCTTTGTTTTGTATTTAGGTTTGTTGTTTGTTTTTATTTGTACGTTCGTTTGAAACTCGTTCGCATGTGGCACTCAGCAAATGCACGGCGATGAGTGATTGATGCGACAATAACGCGATAAAGTAACGAGATATGCTAATCTGTTTTGCAATCTGACTACTTCTGGAAAAAACTAAGTAATTGGTAGTTTTAGAACTTGAAAAAGTTATTAGAAATACTAATTTGACTACCTTAAAATCTGGGTATTTAGTTAGTATAAACTTTTTACTTGCATGAAATTTCTTCGTTAGTAGTTATTGTAATCTGATTGCTTAGAAATGTAAATTGTTACCAAAACCTACTCAGATTACTGTTTAAAATTAGTAGTTTCAGTTACAAGATTAAGTATTTCGATTAGTAATTAATATAATATAATATACTATTTTTCAAGGTTACAAATTGAATATTACTCATTTTGTATCTATGGATTCTTCACATGATTGATTGTACAGTACACTGAAAAAATCTTATTCCAACCGAACGCATACTATCATCTATTATTTATTTTATTATGTTTGAACTTTGTAAAAACTGTTCACTTTACATAGAAAATAATACAGTTAAATGATCATTGGGTAAATCTAAACGAAACGAAACGAAATTTAATTTTCATACCGAAACTGAGGGTAAGAATTGAAATAAAGCACCTATTACGCGAAAGTTAACCTCCATCAAAGAATTACGATTGAATTTAGTAAGATTTCATGGCAATGAGTCACTAAATTGTAGTAACTGAATACTATTATCAAGTATCAGTAATATTTGTGCTGAAAATTTTAAAAATACTTTTCAGATAGAGTATAAAAAGTAACAGCACATTCCTACAAGCAATGTGCGTCATAAAATAATAAAAATAACAAATATCGCCATACTCCAGTCAAAACGTATTGTTTCGAGATTTAATTGTCCAACCAAATTTTTAAATTTTGACGAGATGAATAATTTAGCAGGTTGAGTGAGTGTGAAAATATGAAAATTTTCCGTTTCAAAGCACAAAGTTCCCAAACGTGCCCATCATGGACGACTGATTCTTTGGTTCTTCAGAGGTATACAGAGGGTTTACGTGCTGGTGAAGTGGTTAAGATGTCTAGCATTGCTATCGCAGTGACCAGGTTTGAATGCCAACAGATTCCAGCCTATCAACTGTTCCACAGTCCACTGATTCGTGTTTTTATGTATAATGTTTTGGAGATGAAATTTAATTGGATATTAATATATTATATATAAAATATATTAATCATAATAATTATTATTATTGCTGTTGGTAGTTGTTATTATTATTATTATTATTATTATTGTCATTGATGTTGCTAAAGTTAGAAACAGAATAAAGAATAAAAGTAGGAAAAAGGATTGAGAAAGAGAGACAGACTCAACTAGTGACTCTTGAGTTTCATCAAAAAATTTTGGTTTGTGTGTTTGTTACAGGTAATATTTTAAATGGAATGAATGCGGAGAGAAATACAGAAGGAGAAAAAAAAATAAAATGAAGAAAGAATAGAAAGAGAGGGAGAGGGAGAGAAAGAGATAAAAATGAAAGAGAGAGACACTCGAATGTTTTTAGTTATGTGTGTTGTTTTGTTGTGATGTTTCCAGGTACTTTTGATTTTAAAAATAGAGAGAGTATAAAAGAGAGAGAGAGAGAAGGAAAGAGAGAGAGAAACTTTACAAATGGCTCTGATGTTTCATGAAATATGTTTAGTTTCGTGTTTGTTGTTGACGTTGTTTCCACTTCCCAGGAGTGTTTCAAAACTTTTTAATTCGACTGACGTAATGAATAATTGACTGGCAGGTTCATTCGGTGCGTTTCAATTAGAAGTTTGCACTTGAACAGTTGGAAGTAAATTGAGTTGGATGTTAATTGAGTTGGAAGTTAATTGGGTTGGAAGTTAATTGGGTTGGAAGTTAATTGAGTTGGAAGTTAATTGAGCAATTATCGTTGAGGTGACTTGGTGTTGGCGCGGTTTGATGTTATCTATATCGCTGATTAATACTCAAGAAATAATTGTAATGGGCAAATAGTGACAACATTACATTAGGATTAAACTATTATAAACGCCATTTCTATCGATAAGTTTAAGATTTATGATATTTAAAAAAATGTTCGTCTGGTTACTATTATCATTACTATTACTAATAAGAGTAGTGTTAATGCTGCATTACTGATACTGTTATACACTGGTAAAAATAGTAAGATACTAGTAACATGGACAACATCAAAAACATTTTTTACCTTTGAAATAAGCAAACAATCGCCTTTACAATTTGCTGAGTTTCAAAGGTTTTCAAACGTTGTGACGAAATGAATAATTGAAATGGTTCATTTAGTGCAATTAAAAGTTATTTTTTTTAATTAACAGATTACTGATAGCCTAATGGCTAAAGACGCCTGGTTTGGCCTAGCGGAGACATGGTTCGACTGCACGGATATACCGGTAAGTTTTTTTTTGTAGTAGTGATTGTATTTGATCAAATACTCATCATAGTATATTTTTGCGTCGTATTAACGTATTAATTCGTAATGTAACGGCAGCTTAGTTGTTTTTCTTTCATTTTTTTAACAAAAAATGCTTTATATTGCAGCTAATAATTTTATTCGAAAAAATTCGTATTTAAAAACGTTACAGCAATGAAATTTGCTTCAAAATGTTGGAGTAATAGTTGAGGCACCTGGTCCTGCTGTTGCGGTGACCGCCTTCAAACGCAAGAAGTTCCCGCCTATCATCACTTGCATCATGTGTACGTGTCTGTGCGTGTGCGTGTTTGTGTGTGTTGTTGATACATCTTGAAAATAATTATGAGCAAGTAAAAAATATTATTAAACTGCTGATAATAAAGCAAAAACACGTCACAATGATGACGATCGTAAAATATTTGAAATGATATTTATATTCAGCAATGTTCTTATAATGAGAAATGTTTCAAAAATGAAAATAATTAAACACTAAAGATATAATATAATGACATTAAAATGTTTCGATCTAATGAATATTCAAGAAAATCACACAAAACACGTTGAAATATTACTGAAACTCTAAACTCGTAAGCCATACATGAAGTGTCTCTGTAACGTAAAAGTTAAAACTGCAATGCATCTCTTACTCATGTGAGAACATCCATCAGGTCTCATTCAATTATTCTCAACTGCAAGATCAAACACATCACGTGATGATGTGTTTGATCTGCCAGGCTGCCTGAGAAGGTTGGAATATTATTATTATTATTATTATTATTACTACTACTACTACTATTATTATTATTATTAATTTTATTATTATTAACCATGACGTCATCATTCGACCGACCAATCAACGCAGAGTTCGAAGAACTTCCTGCTAACGACATCCACCTCGTCAAACTCCAACTCAAAGAAAACT
>NW_008703886.1:31078-32604 GCF_000326865.2 Helobdella robusta
ATAGCGGAACATATTGGAAAAATTTCTATCTACGACATTAATTACTGAATCACATTAATTACTGAATCACATAGAATACTGAATCACATTAATTACTGAATCACATTAATTACTGAATCACATTAATTACTGAATCACATTAATTACTGAATCACATTAATTACTGAATCACATTAATTACTGAATCACATTAATTACTGAAAGCATCTAAACATAAATATTAATCGTCTTCATTAAAAGTAGCAAAAGTTGAAAAAATGTTCAGAGAGTTGGAACCAGTGTCAGGAGTGTGAGGATGATGAATGAAGGAGTCGCAGTTGACTCGCACACCCTCAAACACCACACAGGTTGCACAAATTTCACGGTGGAAAAGCATGGTTGCTATAAAAAGTTTGCTACTGCACGAATCGATGGTTAACTGTTGAATAGATTCACAGATGTAAAGCTTGCACGAAATATTCGAAATAATTTGAAGGATCTAAAAAAGTAGGATATATGAGATGAATAATATTAACAAAACATGCCCCTCACACGTTACGCTTCATCATCATCCGGCTGTAGGTGGGGTAATAACCTGCATAAATGAACTTACCTGAACCATACGGGCCATACGCGCCATTCACATTTTGATGAAAACAGCCATTGAACCAATTCCCTGATGAATAATATGAAGCACAATTAGTGGCCGTTCTATCGTTGTCCTGGTCGGGAGTTGAGAAATTCATCCCATTTTGAACTAAATTGGATTTTGGATAGTTCAAACCATCAAACCAATCCCCACGGTATCCGGAAACATTGATGGAATACTTTTCAAGCTCTGAATTTATCTGGGATTGTTTCAATGACTATATATTCATTAATTAACGATTGAAATACACAAACACATTTCTATTTTTATAACTTTCAACTAAACAAAAAATAAAATTTAATCATTGTTATTACTATTAGTGGTATTTTTATTGTTATTAATGTTATTATTATTTCTATTTGTGATAGTAGTAGTGTCAGACTGATTACAAATAAACTTCATTTAAATGAAGCAGTAACCATTAGACTAGATTATTCAGATATATTAACTATTTTTACCTACCATTATGCAGGGCTAAACTACTTGGTCCGGTTATATCAATTATAAAGTGGTGGAATACATATGATTATTACTACTTGACTGATGACTTAAGATCTGCATCATCTTTTAGACATTATAAATATTTAGTTTGTAATTACGTAACAAATAGAATTATACGATTGAACTTTTCTATAATAATTCTTGCTTGATTCCGATTGAAACAAATGGACCTATATGATTCAATTTCAGTTCGAATTTAATTTTTCTTAAATTATGTTCTATTGCGTGCCCAACAAGCCAAGGCCTTGTCTTTAAATGAAAAAATAAGCAGCAGCGGTTGTAGTAGTAATAGAAGTAGTAGAAGTAGTGGTAGTAGTAGTATTAGGAGTAGTAGTAGTAGAAGTAGTAGTAGTAGTAGTAGTAGTAGTAGTAATAGAAGTAGTAATATAAGTAATAA
>NW_008703886.1:33287-34883 GCF_000326865.2 Helobdella robusta
AAGGTGAATGGAAAGTTGCAGGATTTGCTCAAGATCAGCGGGTGATTGAGAGCTTTCAAAAATTTCGATTCAACTGATTTATTAATTATTTTAACCAAAAAATTAGAATCTGGCAGACGCAGAATCTGTTACAACAGATAAGACAACATTAAAGGATGGTGGGAATAAGTGACTGTGTACGAAGGTACAAACAAGCATGGAGAATAAAATGATGAAATAGATAGAGGTAATGACAAAAATGAATTCAATCTCATTACTTACTATAGAACACATTATTTTAAAAATTTATAAAGTTTAAAATCGTTTAATGAGACAATATCAATCTCAATAATTATAACTACATTTTGAGTTTTGTAAAACAACTATTAATTAAATACAACAGTTAGAATTATTAAAGTATCATTAGACAACAGGCCATCACAACTAGAAGTTGCATGTTTGCGCATCCAGAAATTTTAAAACATGTGATGAAGGATTTGAAATAATGCTGAAGTTAATCATGTTGGCCTCTGTAACCAAAACAACAAGATTTGGTGAGTTTTTTAAAAAACATTATTTATAAAACAAATCGTGATTAAAATTCAATAAACAAACAAATATTTTTACACCTCTGAAAAATTCCAATTACGCCGCAAAATATCAAATAATTAAAGACAACAATTCTTAGCAAAGTTTGATACATTAATAAATAGACTGAATGATGAACTTATAAACTTGGAAATAATGAACTAACTTGGTATTGGCACGGTCGAATCATCCTGTTGTTAAATGGATTCAATTGGTTGATATGTGATAAACTTTGAAAGTGCAACTATAAAAATATTTAATAAAAACTCATTCAACTGACCCGATATGCTTTGCAGTCAGTTCTATTCAGAACAATCTTGAACTGGTCCTCACATTTGAAATGAAACATTTGGCAATATTTATCTGGATGACTAGCATTGTTGGATACGTAGTTGAATGCATTGCAAGTGATGTTACCATCAGTGGGAGAAACATAATGAGAACATTTGGAAGAACATTCCAGTAAGGACCGTATGTTGGTTAGTACTGTGGTAGGTTGGGAAACAAAACACATGGGGTTGTCTGGCTCTCCTACCATTCCATACTTCTTATCAACTGCTGAAGCTAACATGTTAACAATTGATGTTATCATAATGATAGCACTCAGATATGCTTTACACCTCATTTTAAAATCAACTTAATTTGTAACAAACTTAAATTTAAATTAGTTTTTTCAAAATTTGAAAAAGATTTTTCACACCAATCCTAAAATTATTCCCAGCAGATGAAACGCACCCATCTACTTCTCAATTTATTTAAAATTTCAGTAAACAGAGGGTCGCCATACCAACGCCGCTCATTGGTTCTTCAGTTGCTCCTCTAACCAATTACGAACGAGTTGCTATTTTTACGATGGGGTAAATCAAAAAGTCTACATTTTAAATAGTGGATGCACACGTCACTAAAGTTTTTTTCACCTCGTGTATGTTTTGTTTTTCTTTGTTTTGTATTTAGGTTTGTTGTTTGTTTTTATTTGTACGTTCGTTTGAAACTCGTTCGCATGTGGCACTCAGCAAATGCACGGCGATG
>NW_008703886.1:38512-39948 GCF_000326865.2 Helobdella robusta
TTCTTAAATTATGTTCTATTGCGTGCCCAACAAGCCAAGGCCTTGTCTTTAAATGAAAAAATAAGCAGCAGCGGTTGTAGTAGTAATAGAAGTAGTAGAAGTAGTGGTAGTAGTAGTATTAGGAGTAGTAGTAGTAGAAGTAGTAGTAGTAGTAGTAGTAGTAGTAGTAATAGAAGTAGTAATATAAGTAATAAAAACTTATTACAATTATTTTTATATAATTGTTTAAAAAATAATCTTTATTAATTTTCAGAGGTGTCAATAAAACACGTGAACAAACAAGGCACGTGAACACACGTGAATGAAGGTATCAGACACATGACGCATGTGTTGGTCGGGGATCTGTCTGCGCTCGAACCAGGTCACCGCAACAGCATGACCAAGAACCATCCCGATTCATTCGATTTTTGGTAATTTTAATTTATTTGATGAAACGTTATTTTCATTTTAATTCTGGAATAGAACATAAATGCAAAATATTTAGAACCTTGAAATGATCATATTCATCGGAGTACCATTTACCTTTGTCAAGAACTTCAAACCTCAACCTGTAATCAGCCGATGCCGTTAACTGGTGCATCTTCTCCAAGCCCAACCAGAAGTTTCTGTAGTAGATTCCAAATCCGGACTGCAGAAAATAACATTTTTAGCACGAGAAGTTTAAATCATATCAAGCGCATACCTTGTACGTGCTCCAAGTTTGGTTAAAACTCTGCGAGCCATCAATCCTTTGCTGAATGACAATCCATCCATTGACAGACGTGATAGGAGTTGAGTTGGCAAACGTAGGAATGTCCAACAAAACAGTTTCGTTAACAGCGCTGTAGGCTGTTTCGAATTATAAATAAAAATATTTTTATTAAGGTGAAATAAAATGTTCCCGTCATTAAATGCTACAATTCTTAAGAAATATATCTGACAAATTGTAACCAATGATTCTTATGAATGATGAAATATATCAAAAACCTTGATCATCAAGACAGATGGACAACGTCCTGTTAGCGGTGAGACACATGTAGAGAGCACAAGGACTGCTGTTGCCAGGTAGTGAGTTGGAACAAGAGTAGAACAATCCACCGTTGAGGGTGAATGGAAAGTTGCAGGATTTGCTCAGAGTCGTATGGTGATTGAGAGCTTTCAAAAATTTTGATTCAAATGATTTATTAATTATTTTAACCAAAAAATTAGAATCTGGCAGACGCAGAATCTGTTACAACAGATAAGACAACATTAAAGGATGGTGGGAATAAGTGACTGTGTACGAAGGTACGAACAAGCATGGAGAATAAAATGATGAAATAGATAGAGGTAATGACAAAAATGAATTCAATCTCATTACTTACTATAGAACACATTATTTTAAAAATTTATAAAGTTTAAAATCGTTTAATGAGACAATATCAATCTCAATAATTATAACTACATTTTGAGTTTTG
>NW_008703887.1:0-736 GCF_000326865.2 Helobdella robusta
AGTAACTTCTAAGAAAAAATTTGATAGCCGGAAGTGTTAAAAGTGAATTATATTTTTCCGCACGAAAAAAAATTATACTTCCTGGGCATGTCACTTGTCGAAATTGTTCTTTTTTCCACGCCAATTCCACAAGATCGATTGTTTTTGAAAATAATAATGAATGAGATATATAACAACAACAACAACAATAACAACAACAAGAGCAACAACAACGACAACAACGACAACAACAACAACACAACAAAAAGAGCAACAACAAGAGCAACTACAACAATAATAATAATATTGTTGTGATTGTTGTTACTTTTATTGTTGTTATTATTCTTATTGTTATTTTTATCTTGTTATTGTTGTTTTAATGGAATAAGATATAATTACATTTGCATACAAATTTCAGAAAGAGCTAATGGAGCAAAAGATAAAAAATAATATAAAGACAACATTGATAATAATATTTTATGTCATTATTATTATAACTATAATAATAATAATTATGATAATAATTATATGAAACATAATTTTTATCATTTGATAATAATCTAAAATCAAATCACTCAAACTCTTGGTTTCCATGTTTATTCTGGGTTGTGTGTGTGCGTGCGTGCGTGTGTATAAGAGTGTGTGTATGCATGTGTGTGTGTAGGATTTCTTGTTTATTCAGGATTGAAACTTTTTTGTGCCCGTGTGTGTGTATGTATGAGATTTAGTGTTTATACAAGGTCATGTGTTTGTGTGT
>NW_008703887.1:2457-3420 GCF_000326865.2 Helobdella robusta
TAGGTATCTGTTAAGTGGTACATTTTACGGAGAAAACTAAGCAGAGTTTGTAACGTGCTAAGTCCATCTGAAAATTTATGCGTTGTTGTACCACTATTACTACTTTTACTACTACTACTACTACTATTACCACTACTATTACTACTACTACTACTACTACTACTACTACTTCTACTGTTTTAACTATTACCACTAGTAACTGCTTTTTTTCTTGGTCAGTAGTAGTAGTAGTAGTAGTAGTAGTAGTAGTAACAACAAAAATTGTAGTAGTAGTAATAATAGTAGTTGCTTTGTTGTTATTTGACATGTATTTTAACGTTAATTTCTTCCACTTATGTCTGGGCCGGAAGCACCTAGGAGTCATTTGTATGAGAGACGATTGTTGTTGTTGCTGTTTTTATTTTCTTGTTGTTGATGTCGTGATGTTGTTGTTGTTGTTATTAATATTTTTGTTGTTGTTGTGTTGTTGTTATCATTAACATTGTTGTTGTCGTTGTGTTGTTGTTATCATTATTGTTGTTTTTGTTAAAAAAAACTGTAAAAAACATAAGAAAAAAACACAAAACTAACAACAGAAACAACAGAAACAACAACCAAATCATCATCATCAACAACAACGACGACATCATCAACATCAACAACAACAACAACATCATCATCATCATCAACAACAACTACAACATCATAGAACAACAACAGCGGCGTCAACAAAAGCATCACATCCGTCATTCTAACTCGGAGAGTGGTTGACAACTTGTGCGAGAAAACATTTTTTTCCATACTTCTCACACTTTAAAGTCATTGGCTACCACAACAAACCTTGTTATTCAGAGCAAAAGTTCAAATAATACACTTTATTTTTGACTCTTTCTCATTCGTTTTCCCTCTCTCTCTCACTTTAGTTTCTTTTTAATTTTTTTTTCTCATTCCCTCATTCTTTCCTCTCCACATTCTGGTCACAGA
>NW_008703888.1:0-1516 GCF_000326865.2 Helobdella robusta
AGAGAGAGAGAGAGAGAAAGAAAGAGAGAAGAAGAGGGAAAGAAAGAGATAGGATTTAGGCCCACATATCGGAGAAGCTTAGGTATGAGTTATGTGCTATATTTGTTTGGTTTATTGTGACTAGTTATAGTAAGCAGGTTATGCCGTAAAGTTATTTAATTAATCAATTATTCATTTGTTTATTTATTGCTATAAATTGGTGATAAATTTGCAAATAACAGAAATTATAAAAAATAGAATAAAAGAATAATAATAACCGGAAAAATAGTCATCAGAATGTACTGAAACTTCATTCTTAGCACGTGATGGCACCGCATGAAGACTAAAAAAGAGAGACACAGAGAGAGAGAGAGAGAGAGAGAGAGAGAGAGAGAGAGAGAGAGAGAGAGAGAAAGAGAGAGAGAAAAAGAGAGAGAGAAAAAAATAAAAGAAAAAACAGTAAAATCAACAAAAAATCTTCGAAGGACTAAATAAATTACAATGTAATATATTTTTTAACGCCAAGTACAATGGAAAAAATTTGTTTGAAAACAACTGCGTTTGTATGTGTTGTTTGTTTATCTGTCTGTATGTTTTTCTGTTTTGTATGTGTTGTTTGTTTATTGGCTGGCCTATTTGTTTTTATAAAAAAATTTACAAATTTTTTCTTCCAATTGCAGTCGAGATGGTGTTAATAATAAAAATATTAACAGGCATGCGAATTTCATCTTTGGCAAACTGACTACCACCACTACTGCTGCTGCTGCTAGTACTACAATAACTACTACAAGTACTGCTACTACTACTACTACTACAGAAAAGAGTACTTTGGCAAAAAATACCAAGACTATGCCAGCTAATTCATTGAAGAAACCAAAAATATTTGTTTTTGAATTTGGATGAATATTGAGATATGAATGAATGAATGGTGCGTGCCGTTGCCATTAATTGGATTACTTTTTTTTTCCATATGATCTTCGCGTGCTATCATTAATTTTTCCACTCAAAATGTTTCTATCTGCATCTTCATTTTCTTTATATAGAAAAAAATTCATTTTATTTTATTTTCTAATTTCATCCATTTTGATCAGTTAATTTTTTTCACGGATTAGGAAATTGTTGGCGTAAACAAGTGGTTAAAAAAGCGGTGGTTATTGATGGTAATACGGCGAGTAAAATGATAGGCGCTAAATAATTTATTGATGACGTCATTGCGGCTCATGAATATGCAAATTTCATTTTTCGGCTGTCATCGAGATCAGGGAGGATTAAGATATAAGATGTCATGATGACGCCACTGGTGCTGTTATTTATATGGGAAGGTCGGTCTGTGTCTGTTTCTTTGTCTGTCTGTCTGTTTTTGTTTGTCTCTAGGTTCGTTCGTTCGTTCGTACGTTCGTTTGTTTGTATATACTTGATTTATTTTTTGGCTCTACAGATATATCCTATTAGAATGGCGTTAATTACAAAATTTTTTTTTTTCACTCTGCTTTCTTGTTTGCATTTAATTTCAAATTAGTGTTCATTCACCATCCGC
>NW_008703888.1:2395-3412 GCF_000326865.2 Helobdella robusta
ACACATGAAAATAAATTTTTGTATAGACATACAAACATACACACGTGTTGGTTNCGGGTATCTGAGTATCTAAATGTATTTTTGTTCGTATAATACATACACAAACGTTGTATGTTGACGGATTGCGAAGTCGTGTGTGTTGTGGCATTATGTTGAAAACCACCATATGTGTCAGTTAATTATCTCCAACCGACAAAATGTTAGTAAGCTCATATTGTAAGTAGAGAAATGGAAAATTTCAGCTGGAATGCTCTGGCCTAATTTTAGCATACTAATCTATAAACATACCAAAACACAACAGCCATACAAACCATCAAACAGAAGACTGACAAATTAAATTGACTAAATGTTGGTGCAATAAAATCATTCAACCAATTTAATTCCAGTTTGACTCGACACAACCAACCAACCAACAAATTAAATCTAATAAAATGAACCTAAATCCTGACACCAACACAAACCGACCTATCGGAAGAAACAAATCTATCGAAAAAGTCCCAATGAGATCCTGGACCAGTTCTTCCTTCGATCCCACCTTGCTGCTGTTTCTTCAACATCCTTAACGCACTGGTACTTTGGGTTCTGACGATTCCGACCGGAGTCGCAAGGCTCACAAAATTTGGTGGGGAGTTAGTCAGAGTTGGCGGTGTGGTAGGCAATGGTAAATTGGCAAATTCAACAATTTTTTTTCGTTTGATGTCGATGTTGTCACTTTTTAAGTTGGACGTTAGTGAGGTGTTCGTGGCCGTAGGAGATGATTTGAAGTCGTTGTCGTCGTCGCTGCCGTCGTTGTTTGTGGTTATGTGGTCAAAAATTAGTTTCGGTGGTGTTATGAAGCTGATGTGTGGAAAGTCGTCAGTGGTGTTGGTGGTGGTGTTTGTCTGCGAAAAATTGAAATTCATGTTCTGGTGGTGGGAGCTTGTCTGCTTGCTTTTGTTTACCACGTCGCTTATGACGCCGCTTGTGCAGCTGCTTTTGCTGCTACCGCTGCTGTTGTTGTTTTTGTCAGTTTCAGGT
>NW_008703889.1:1762-3404 GCF_000326865.2 Helobdella robusta
GTATATATATGTATGTGTATATGTGTAGTACTAACATACTTACATTTTGTCATGTATTCATTTTGTTTGAACTTGGAAAATTTTCGGTTAGGTGGCCGTGCTAGATGAATTTTATATAAATTCTATCATGGCCATCCTGCTTTCTTTTAATTTTCAATTTTGAGAAGCAAATAAAATTTCGTTTCGTTTCGTTTATATATGCATACATATATATATATAAATACATACATAGCAATCTAATCTATATAACTAAATATCTGCGTATATTATTTATACAACCAGTGATACCTGCTAATTTATCTATCATATCCTGTCGGTATATTGTATACATTGTATATGTGTATGCGTGTGTATGTGTTAAAGATGAGAGTGGGTATCGAAATTTGTTTCCAATTCATTTTTTTTTCTCATTCCAGATTCTCTGCCGAATTATTTCCATTCACGATAACCTTTCCCGAAAATTCCCATTCCCACATTTTTCCTCCTTCCTCAATTTCCTCACACTTTCTATTTTTCACATTTTCTAAATTTGTGTGTATGTATGTGTGTGTGTGTGTACATATTTGTGTGTATGTATGTGTGTGTGTGTGTACATATTTGTGTGTATGTATGTGTGTGTGTGTGTGTGTGTATAATATTTGCGTGTTTTTACAATATTCTATAAATTCTACCAAATGTTTGGCGTTAATTTATAGAATTGGTAGAATTTATAGAATATTGGTAGAATTTATAGAATATTGTGAAAATTATGGTCTATTACCAACATATTTGTGTGTGTGTGTTTATATACACATGTGTGTGTGTTTGAATATATAACGGTAATTATATTAAGTTGACTACAGAACTGATTACTAAATTGATGGCGACACTTAAGCAATAATGGTGAAGACGACGATAATAATATTAATTATAATTTATAATAAAAAATTATAATGACATTAATTATAATATGATATTAATTATAATATTAATTATAATTTATAATAATAAATTATAGTGATAATAATAATAGTAGTGATGGTGATGATGACGACGACAGTGATGATAGAGATGGTAATGATTGAAGGTTACACAACAACAACAAAGAAGAATATGCATAGTAATTATTCCTTGCCCGGGCAAAAACTGTACAGAGTAACCCTTCAGGGATACAATTAAGTTAGTGTGTTTGTTTCTTTGTATGTGTGTTTGTTTGTTGGTTTGTTTGTATGTATGTTTGTTTGTATGTGTGTATGTTTGTTTGTATGTATGTATGTATTTTTGAGTAAATATTAACAAAAGATCGTTTCGTATGTTTGTTTCCATTTGTATGTATGTATGTTTGTTTGTTTATTTGTTTGTATCTTCGTATGTACGCATGTATGAATGATGAACTAGCAGAGAAAATATACAAATGAATGAATAAAAATTAAATACTATAAATAAACTATCAATATTGAAAAGTTAATGAAAAGTTAATAAAAATAAATAAACCATACTCACACAGATCAACAGCTCTTGTTATAAGACAGGATATTGTTGTTGTTGCCGGGATTAAAGTTTTTTGTAGTGTTATTGCTGTTGTTGTTCTCGCAATTTTCAACAAAACATTGTTGAAAATTGTTACTAGCAACTCCAAAATCCAACAAACTGTTCGTAAATG
>NW_008703890.1:0-1273 GCF_000326865.2 Helobdella robusta
CCAGTCAATCAATCAGTAAATCAATCAATCAATAATTCAATCAACCTTCCAATCAATTATTCAACCAATCAATCAATCATCCAACCAATCAATCAATCAATCAATCAATCATCCAACCAATCAAACAGTTAGAGTTAGAGAATAGAACTTCCTCTCGGCCAGGATATCCCAGCCACACTGGCCACTCACAACGAAATAATATCCAAGATGTTTTGCATGTGCTTGCTAGAACCGAAAATATCAACTATAAGGTACTTATGATGATGACGATGTTATGATGGCGATGTTATGATGATTGTTCTCTGCTTCTTCTCACTTCTTCTTAACTCGTGTTAAGCATTCATTCGCTAAATCTTCATTTGCTTTTTCTGGCTCTTTTCTCTGAAACTCTCTGCCTCCTTCTCTGACTTCTTCTCCATCACTTACGAAGTTCAGAGCGGATCTCAAGACCCATCTGTTTGCAAATTCATTGAAGAGCGCTGTTGAACATCGCTTAAAAAACTATCTGATCGATTGATTGATTGATAATGATGAAAACTTTTAAAATTGAATAATAAAATAGAAGAATATACATAATAGAAACGACATCAGTTCTGCCATAATAACTGTGAAAACAACAACACGACAACAAAAATTAATATGGGTATTATTATAATTATTATTATTACGCAGACGTGGTTGAACATAGCTTACAAGAGTTTGCTGAAGATTTCTGAGCTGGCCAAGCTTACTGTTAATGATAGTGCTCGCGCTGGTGTTCATGGAGAAAAAATGATGATGGATACTTTCAAAGATATCAATAATAATCCGGAGGTTGTTGTTGTTGCTGATGATGTTGTTGATGATGATGTTGTTGCTGATGATGTTGTTGTTGATGTTGTTGACTGACGTAGCAATGACGTTGACGCAACGATGACGTTGTGTCGGTGGTGATGGTGGTGGTCGCAGGTCGTAGCGACGCTCTTATGTGGTCGCAGGTGGTAGATATGATAGGAATGTACAAAGGTGAGGTGTGCCACATCCGAATGCGATTCAATGGCGAGTGGTGCTAGTAACTATTCGACAGCCTCACGAGCCGCTGCTTGCAAAGCTGGTTGTCAAACTGATGGCGATGACGTCATTGTTGATGGCAAAGATGATAATGATAAGTCTAGATGATGATGATGGTAATGCTGCTGTCATCATCATCTCAATGACATTAATGACGCGCTCAATGTTATATCGCATTAATATAGTTCGGGCTGATGAAAATCTCCTGCGATTTATACAACTT
>NW_008703890.1:2475-3401 GCF_000326865.2 Helobdella robusta
TGCATATTGTTAGATATTTTCGTTAGATATATTTTTCTTTGTGATATCTGTATTAATGTATCAATACATACATATATTATATATATATATCCATACATATGTACATATATATATATATATATATATAACCATATTTAAATAAACATATTATAATGTAAAATTAAAAACAACATCAACACACATGATTTACTTTGTCGTAAAATTCTTAAACATCTTAAATTTATGCATTGTCATATATATATATATATATATATATATATATATATATATATATATATATGTAAAAAATTATTAATATAAATTATAATAATATATACATATATACAGTATTGTATGAATTAATTAATGCCAACAATTCGGTAAAATTCACACAAAACTGTACAAAATATGGTCTCCTTCCGACACATATACATACATATGTAATATATAATACGTTTAAATATGATTGTGTTAATAGCGCTATATAAATGTAAATTTTTTAATTATTTGTTTACAGAAACATATTATAAACATTCATGTTTATTAATTTATACATAGTGATTTATGAAATTGATTGGGTGTAAACAATTTATGTACATGTGAAGTAAGGAAACAAAATGATAACGTGACGTTGCTGTGACGTCAGAATGCGATGGAACGAAACGAAACAAAGAGTCTAAGATAGACTCTTACGATGACGTAACGATAACGTAATGATGACGCAATGTTTTGATGGTGTTTTCATACTGTGATATCGAAGATGTTGATGTGACGATGTTAGCGTAATATCCCTGACGCATACCGTGATGTAACGACGAGAATATGATAAGATGATATAATGATGATGATGTCGATGATGATGGTGATGATGATGGTAGTCATTGAATAACAAATTATTTGTTTTTATTTGTCTTATTTGTGATAAGAATAAGAATAAACCAATTGTT
>NW_008703891.1:0-3124 GCF_000326865.2 Helobdella robusta
GACCTTCTAAGAAGAAGAGACGAAAGATAAAAAACAAAATCAATAATAATAATAATAATAATAATAATGACAACTATCATAATGCTATTAATAACAACAACAGCAAGAGCATAGCAAAAAGCATTTCAGCTGATTCCAAAGCTGCTACTACTTCTGCTGCTACTGTTTCAGCTGCTGCTATTGCTTCAGCTTCTGCTGCCACTCCAGCCGCTGCTACTGCTGCTTCAGTTACTACAGCTAGCAGGGCGGCTCCTACGACAACCGCCGCTGACGACGACAATGAGAGCAGTAATGATAGTGATGACGTTTTGATTGATGGTGTAGTTAATGATTATCGCCACCATCGTTATCGCCACAATCGGAATCATAATAATAATAATAATAATAATAATTATAATAATAATAATTATAATGATAATAATAATAATACTTTAACCAGTGGTAAGGGCGTACTGTATAATTCGATCAGTAACATTAGTAGTAGTAGTAGTAGTAGTAGTAGTAGTAGTAGTAACATCAATAACATCAACAACAATAACAACAACAATAATAATAAAAATAATAGTAGCGGGAATGATTATTGTAGCAAGCATGTCAGCGATTTAACCGGCATTGGTGATAATAAAAACGTTAATAACTATGACAATAATAAAATTAATAATAATAATAATATTAATAATAATAATAAAATTAATAATAATAATAACAGTAATATGACGTCAGTTGCATCACGTGATAAAGATTATGTTAATGTAAAAAGTTTTGGCGGTAATAGAAATTATAAAAATGGAGATGACGAAAACGATAATAAGGCTAACAAGGGAAATAACATTAACAAGGGTGATAACATTAACAAGAGCAATGACATTACCAAGGAAAAAGACCATAGCAGCGTCTCCAACAAAGACAATTCAACAATAATTACAACATTAACATCTGCAAGAACACCAATAGCAGTAAGACCGTCATCAATAGCAGCATCAACAACAACAACAACATCAGTCGCAACAACAACATCAGCTGCAACAACAACATCAGTCGCAACAACAACATCAGTCGCAACAACAACATCAGTCGCAACAACAACAACAACAACAACAACAGTCGCAACGACATCAGTGATAGTGATGTCATCATCAACGATTGTAACATCAAAGACATCAGTGCTCGAGAAGATGAAACTACTTGAAGATATGACTTCTGAAAGGTGATAAATCAGCGTCATCATCATCACCACTATCATCATCATCATCATCATCATCATCATCATCATCATCATCATTATTATTATTATTATTATTATTATTATTATTATTATAATGGGAATCATTTTAATTTACGTCATTATGATTTGTAATAGCTTATTACTTATGGTAAAATTATTATTAATTATGGTATAGTTTATAAATTATAAATAATATAATAATAAAAAATATTAATATTAATATAATATATTAATTATAAATAATATAATAATAAAAAATAATTAATTAATTATAATAATGAATTACGTACGACCTCAGGATGGAGTATTTGAAGAAGTTGCAGAGCAAACCGATGAACTACCTGGAGCTAGTTAAGTCTATATCCAGGTTAGAAATTTCAATTAAGGCTCTGAGAGGGGATATAGAGCTGGAACAGCAACAACTTTCTCACGAGCAACCGTCTCAGCTACAGCAGCGGCAGCCTCAACCACAAGGGCCACAGCTGCATCAGCAACAATCTCAGTCAGAACAGCATCAACAACAACCATCTCAACGTTTTAAAAGACAGCAACATCAGAGAGTTCCTCAACAACTACACCTGCAACAGCATCAATATTTCGAACGACAGCAGCAGCAATTGAAGCAACCACACCAACGACAAAACCGACTGCAGCAATCGATACGCCAGCCTCAAGACCAAAACTTGGTAGAATTTCTTCAAAGACATTCCTTCACAGAATGTAAACTAATCGTGAATACAAACAACCTTATAACAGAAACAACTGCAACGACTACATCAGCTACTGCTGCTGCTACTACTTGTACTACTTCTACTGCTACTACTTCTACCGTTAATAGTACTGCCGTTTCTATTGCTTCTTCTGATACTACAAAAACTACTACCTTTAATACGACTTATATGGCCATAACTACTACCACTATTACCGTGGCAACATTAACTATTACTTCTGCTACTGGCAATTTTGCAGCTTCTACTACTGCTTCTGCTGCTATTATCACGACTTCTGCTGTTGCTACTACTTCTACTACTACTACTACTACTACTACTACTACTACTACTACTACTACTACTACTACTCTTAGTATTACTAGACAGAAATCCTTGAAAAATTCTACTAAATTGAATTTTGAAAATGCCTATAAAAGTCTGTCTCTTCTTTTGAAGGATTTGCATATTTCAACAACTACCTATAATACTACTGCTGCTGCTAATAAATTGGCCACCACTTGCACTGCTACAACTACTGCTGCTACTACTACCACTATTATTTCTGCTGCCGCTGCTACTACTACTAGTGACGTTATTAGGAGTTCTTCTACCTTTAATTCTATACCGACTAGTGCAATTACTACTATAACTACTACAACAACAACAACAATTGCTACTACTACTGCTACTACTGCTACCACTGTTACTACCACAACTACTGCTGCTACTACTACAACAACGACTTCTACTACTACAGCAACTAAAAGTAGTAGTAGTAATGATTGTAGCCCCTTAAGAATGGATTCCTTAGTGAACTCACCCGCAAGAAGTTTATTGAATGGCAGTTTTGCTGATAGTTCTCCTCGTTGTTCGCCTCCTTTTGCTGCTGCTGCTGCTACTACTACTACTATTGACGACAACAACCTACAGCTACTGTCGTTAAGGAAGAAGCTTCTGTTACGACAACAACCGCAACAAAATGGTGACGATGATGAGAAGGAGGGCTCTGATAATGAGGATGGCAACGATGATGATGGTCATGGTAAAGTAGATGATGCGTTGATTGGGAGTAGACAGTGGAAACAGCTGCAGCGAGATGAAAGAATGTTGCTATACGATTGGGGTGTTTCGAAGGAAAGGACTGCTCCAACTACAAGAACCACCACTGAAGAGCATTCTGAATCGTCTG
>NW_008703892.1:0-956 GCF_000326865.2 Helobdella robusta
CTACTACTACTAATTACTACTACCACTCCTACCACTACTACTACTACTACCACTACTACTACCACCACTACTACTGCTAACTACTACTACTACTACTACCACTCCTACCACTCCTACTACTACTACTACTACTACTACTACTACTACCACTACTACCACCACTACTACTACCACTACTACCACTACTACTACTACCACTACTACTACTACTACTATCACTACTACTACTACTACTACTACTACTACTACGACTAAAATTATTTCTCTTGCTACAAGTAAAACAATTAAAACTTTTCTATTGCAACTTAGTATTACTAATAGTACTATACACACATGCAAGTGGAACACGACCAGTAACCTGACAACCGTATCACGTTAAACAATTTGAAATGCCTCTGCCCTGCTACTTGTACTGCACTTGTATTGTTATCTATCGGTACTACAAACACTACATTATTAATGTTACAATTTTCTCCTGTTATTTGAATGTTCATAAATAGTAATGAACAACGTCAACTATTTTGAAAACTTCAGTAACCTCAACAAAAGCAACAAAAAACATTAGCAACATCAAGAGCAACAACAACATTAGCAGCATCATCAACAGCAACAACAACATCAGCAACATCAACAACAACAACAACAGCAAAACCATCAACAACAGCTAAACTAACAACGTCAACAGCAATAACACCAACAACATTAACACCATCAACAACAAAAAAACTAGCATCATCAACTGCAATAACATCATAACATTAACATTATCAACAGCAACAAACCAGTATAATCAACAACAATAACATCAACAACATCAAAGACAAAACTAACAACATCAACGTCAATAACATCAACAACAGACTTCTCGGCTCATCAATGCGATCATTAAAAGGCCATCAAAACCAAATCCTAAAATCTTAAACAATGAAAATAAACACACGCGCACACACACGCAC
>NW_008703892.1:1943-3397 GCF_000326865.2 Helobdella robusta
AAACAATTTTAAACAAAAAACATCCTACATACATAAAAAAACAAAACAACGACATTAATAAAAAATACATAGATAAACAAAACAACAACAACTTACATAAACATGGGAAATGAGTTTAAGTAGTTTTAATCGAAATGCTTACTCGTTGAATTTTAAACAACTTCATTTGGTTGTAGCTTTTCTTGCGAAATTTGCATTCAAGGTATGTCACTGTGTATGTTTGTGTCTTTGTTTGAGTGTGTGTTTGTTTGTCTGTGTGTGTGTGCTTATGTATGTGTATGTAGTTGTATATTTTTTTATGTATGTTTATGGTCCTGAATTAATTTATCACAGTTTTTGGTTTTTTACAGTACATACATACACACACACACATGATTGTATACTTATATATGCATGTATGTATGCATGTATGTGTATGTATATGTGTATGTGTGTGTGGTGTGTGTACGTGTGTGTGTACGTGTGGGTAAGTAAACAGGGCTTCCAATGTAATAATGTCTGCAGTAATTGATGTTGTTATATTGCGTGGAGTGTATCGTTCCGTTCATTGTTGATGTTTATCAGCGTTGTTTATCATCTGTGCTTATCGTCTGCATTGTTCGCTTTCTAATGTTCGTTTGCTGTCGCCGTTCGTTTGTTTGTTTGTATGTTCACCGTCTTGTTCGCTAGTCTGTTGTTTAACATTTGTTTTGTTCGTTAACCGTCTTTGTTTGTGCATCATTGTTCGTTTGTGGTTATTACAACGAACCAGACAAATATAAAATAAGACAAATATTGAAATGAAGAAAGAGAGAAAGAGAGAAAGAGAGAAAGCGATAAAAAAGCAAGAGAAAAGGGTGAAAAAGAAAAAAAGAAAAAAAAAGATTAATATGAGAAGAAAAAATAACAAAAGTAAAAAATGGATAAGAGGTTTAAAAAATTAGGAAGGAGAAAGAGCGGGGAGGAGTCTGTAGGTGGAGGAGTGATGACCAAACAAAAAGAGAGAGACAGACAGAGAAAAATTGAGAAATGCAGAGAGAGAGAGGGAGAGAGAGAGAATTATGAAGAAAACATGACAGTTAGGAGGGCAAGATAGAGTCTTTCTTTGTTATACATTTGAGGAGATAGTGATGATTTGTGAGGGATATGTTGTTGTTTTTTTTTGTTGCTTGGTGGCTGGCAATGTGGGAACTGTGGTGGTGGTGATGAGGATAATGAAAAAGGGAAAGAAGAGGAAGAAGAAGAAGATGATGATGAAGGTGGTGATAAAGATGACGATAAAGTGAAAGAAGAGGATGAAGAAGAAGAAGAAGAAGAAGAAAAAGAAGAAGAAGATGAAGGTGGTGATGATGATGATGATAAAGTCAAAGAAGAGGAAGAAGAAGAAGATGAAGGTGGTGATGATGATGATGATAAAGTAAAAGAAGAGGAAGAAGAAGAAGAAAGTGGTGAAAATGATAATGATGATGATAAAG
>NW_008703893.1:0-556 GCF_000326865.2 Helobdella robusta
ATTTTTTTCTTCTCTCATTGTAAACAACACGGATCAATAAATCACAATCTTGAAGCCGTTTGCGAATAAAAAGCCTCTACTACCCAATATAATGATCGAAACCTTAGTGTACTGTATATGCAATATAACACATGTATACGTAATATATATATGTATGTATATGTGTGTGAATGTGTGTGTGTGTGTGTGTTATAATTGTATAAATTTCCAATAACTCGACATTAAAGTTGGCTAGGCCAGCGCGGAGGATGTTGCGTTATTTTTCCGTCTTTCCCGTCAAACGGGACCCATTAACCAAATTGATCATCAGCCGTCCGTGCCAGCCCATCTCTGTTTAAGATTAACGTTCACTTTTAAACGCGGCACATTAATCATTACAGTCTCTAATGACGTCACTGAGGGCTGCGAATGAAATTTGTTCGCCGTCTTATTGATGCCAAATAAAAATAAATTATTATCACTCCATTCTTTCATTTACTCAATCCATCCATCCATCCATCCATCCATCCATCCATCCATCCATCCATCCATCCATCCATCCATCCATCCATCCATC
>NW_008703893.1:1121-2848 GCF_000326865.2 Helobdella robusta
TGTAGTCAACCAAGGGGGTTATTGCAAGATTTTCAGACTATCCATTAGAATATAGTACCTAGCACTTTAGCCTGTTTACCCATGATTTTGCTTAATATTATTATTATATTATTAAGTTTAATTCCCGATTTCTAAGACTGTTCGACCAGTTTAAATACGTTTGAAATTACTCCAATTGGCTTCTTTGATACTTTCAATTTACAATTAAATAAAATTTTATGGGCTATTTATTTTATAGAAATTTAATTGATTCTTCAAAATATACACCATCTAATGCGACAGAAACATTGTATAACCGTCAAAATATGTCACCTAAGTAGAAACAATGTATAACTCGTCAAAATATGTCTCCTAACTACACTTATATATAATGAGTAATAAGGTTTTATTGGATAAGAATAAATTATAAAAATAATAATATAATTATAAAATAATATAATTATAATGAGAATAGTAATAATAATAATAATTATAATAACAGATAATAGGGTTTTATTGGGCATTTAATTATCTAACAATGACCATATATATATATATATTCTAATTGCTTTTCTTTATTGTTTTGTTTCAGTGTGTTTGTTTTTGTATGCCCGCTGTGTATGTGGAGGAGTCCGATGTTTGTTCATTGGTTTTCAATTTGTCTTCTTTAAACAAACTTTAAAAAGTATTACAATAGCAACAACAATTTCTACAGCAGCAACAACAACAACTTTAACAATAACACAACAACAACTACTACAATTACAACAACAACTACTACTACTACTACTACTACAACAACAACTACAACTACTACTAGTACTACAACTACAACAACAACAACTACAAAAACAATAACCACTACTAACTACAACAACAACAACAACTACTTCTACTACTATTATTACTACTATTAAAAAATTTCATAGAGTATTATAAGTTCGTATCTAGGCGCCAAAAGAATTGCCGATACCGAAACAAACACGGAAAAATTATCGCCGATACGATACCAACGGTAACGATACTTGGATATAAATAATTTTGAAATCCTAATCATCATCATTATCATCATCGTCGTCATCCTCATCACCATCGTCATCATCATCGTCGTCGTCACCATTATCCTTCTGATTAACGTCATTACTTAAATGGCACCGTCATTACCATCACCATTACCATCACCATCATCATCATCACCACCATCATCATCATCACCACCACCACCACCATCATCATCATCATCATCGTCATCATTATCTCGATTATCATTATCATCATCATCACAACATCACAATCATCACCACCCTCGTCACGTGATTGAAAATGATGAACTCACTTTGTTTTATCAGCAGGACATCAGGATGCTTCTGAAGGATGATGACACACATCATGCACCTCTCCCTTGCAAGTCATGTTCATATTTTTTGTGTACGTATGTTTGTGGGAGCGTATGTGTGTGTATGTATGTTCGTTTGTATGTGTGTGTGTGTTTGCATGTATCCTTGTTTGTATGTTTATTGGAGTGTATATGCATGTATGTATGTATGTTTGTGTGTTTGCATGCTTGTTGTGTATGTTTGTGTGTATGTTTGTTTCTATGTATGTTGGTATGTATGTTTGTGTATATTTGTGCGAATGATTATTTGTGTGCTTGTTTGGTTGTTTGTTTGTGTGTATGTTTGTGTTTATGTTTGTGTGTATATGTCAAAATGTATATGTACATTTGTACAATGTTCATATAGACGTAT
>NW_008703893.1:4004-4612 GCF_000326865.2 Helobdella robusta
AACAGACTAACATAGTGGTATAAAGACGCAGAAACAAATCAAAGTGATGGACAGACGGACATGGAAATATAAAGACAGACACCTAGATCAGACGAACATCTCTAGATATAAAAAATAAACAGACGGTAACATGACGATATAGAGATATAAAAATATAATGGTAGACAGACAGAGAGCAAAGAAACAGATATAACTGCAGATAGGTACCCAGGGAAATCTCTTTACGGTCATCATCATTGAAGGGAAACAACGCAGCAGCACCTCAGACACGGAGAGTCTCATGTTTGCACTTCTGCTCATGCTTGCTTTTAAATTGCGTGTAAGTTTTTCGGATGAATTTCGTACATAAGTGTGTCTGGTATGTCTGCGTGAAGTTATTCCATAACGTGTGTTGTGTGGTACTGCAGAAACTTTGTTAACGTCGGTGAAGCTGTACTACGTTGGTTTTTATTTTTGTTATCGCTTTTAGCGTTTCTATTCGCACATTATTTCGGATGTCATTCATTCGCCTGACACCAAGCCAACCGACGATGAATGAAGTTGCTGTTTGCGTGCCCAATGGAACGTTCAAATTATTTCATTTCTGATTTTCAAATCCAAACTGCCGA
>NW_008703893.1:4662-7443 GCF_000326865.2 Helobdella robusta
CTACCTACCTACCTACCTACCTACCTACCTACCTACCTACCTACCTACCTACCTATCTACCTACCTACCTACCTACCTACCTACCTACCTACCTACCTACCTATTCTTTTTTTTAATTTGATTTGTTATTTTAATTATTACAGACTAAATAACAAAATAACTTGTGTGAAGTAAAACTAAATAAAATTCTATAAACCGCGAAATATTTTCAGAAAATAATAGAAAAAAAAGCGAAATCACAAGTTTGTGTCATGCTAATAATTATTGTGATGGAAGCAAAACATTTCCATGGCTTCCACTATTTTCGCCAATGAATATACTCCATGCTAAACCAAGCCGCTTATCTGTTCATGTCTTTGTGGACTTGTCGTAAGACGAACAAATGAAGTATCATATGGTGCCATTCAATCTTCATCTTTCATTCTGTGAAACGTTCATGCTATTTTTAGTGGCCCTAACTTTTTATTTTTGTTTTATTCTAAGTTCAATTAAGGTTTATTGGGTAGGAAGTGTTGTCTGTGTGTGTTGTTTGTGTTGTTTGTGTGTATTGTATGTACGTACTTCACTCAAATGAATCGTCAAATTCATTTTAATGGTGCTAAATTTTTCCAGTCTGTTTCAAAATTGCTCAGTGCGTTTCGTTGAATTCATGAAAATAATACATGCGTAGGTTACGTGTAAATTTTTAGCTACGCTTGTGGAGGTAGGTGCACGTATGTTTGCTTGTGCTTGTAATGTTGGTGTTGTCTTTGTATGTACATGTGCGTGAGTGTGCTTGCGTGTGTGTATATATACAAATATATATATTTATGTATATATATATATATAATATATATATATATATAAATATAAGAATATATTTGTATATTCTACGATATATCTATGTATATATAAATAATTACGTATTAGTGTGCGTGCGTGTATGTGTGTGTGTGTGCGTGCATGTGCGGGTGCGTTGTCTGTGTATTCTTTTTCGTTTGAAAACGTAATGAAAACTTCAGAAGAATGCAAAAAAAGTACATTGAAATGTATTGGGGGAGAAAGCTGGCGTGTTTGGAATTTTTTAATTTAAATAATCCGCGAATAATTGCTTCACATTTCTAATCAACTCAATTATTATTATTATTATAAACTGTCACATGCCAATCAAGATGGAATAAATCATGTTGTGATAACAATAACAACAACAATAACATTAATGATAACAATAACAGCAACAACAACAACAACTACTACTACTACTACTACTACTACTACTACTACTACTACTACTACTACTACTACTACTACTACTACTACTACTATTACTAATACTACTACTACTACTACTACTACTACTACTACTACTACTAATACTACTACTACTACTACTACTACTACTACTACTACAACAGAAACAACAACTACAACAACAACAATAATAATAATAATAACTTTTTCTTTTCGCCATAGTTGTCTACGACGACTTTTAATAAATCTAAGCAGCATTAAAACATGAAAGCGGGCATGATAAATTTAACCAGCCGAAATGTCAGCAGATAATAACATCTACTCTGCTGCTGACATTAACTACATCACAACAACAGTAATTACATTATTACAAAAAACAACAAATTTTACTAAAATGACATTACAGAAACAATGACAAAAATACAACCGAAATTACATAAACTTAGACAGCATTTAAACAGTACACGGATGACATTAATTGTATTGAATCGCAAGAATAACAAGCAGGTACATCAACAACAACACAAACAAGTAAAATGATGATGAATAGACAGCAATTTCAACAACAACAACATCAGCAACAGCCACATAAGCATTACATCACAACTACAATTACATTAATATAAACATTTCAACGACAACAACAACAAAAACAGCAGAAAGATTAAATAGCTGGCGTAAGTTATGGCCACCACTACATCAATGGCATCAATTATTTTCTCACATAAGTTACATACAAACACAATATAATTCAAGAGAAACATTTCATTAATCACAATAACAATAATAATAACAACAACAACACAAAAAATAATAGTATGGACAACAATAAAAAAATGACATTACAACAACAACAACAACAACGTTAGTCACAACATACGCATACGTAACCGATATTATAGGCCGTCTTACCATGAATAACTAAAAACTATAAAACTGTATAATGTGAACTCTTTTATTATCAAAGCCAAGTAAAATCAAAATAATCAAATAAATAGACAAGCAAAATAAAATATACAAATAAATAAATACAGTTAATTGTTAAAAAGATATGGCTAGTCATCGCTGCTCGTCATTCAAAAATGAGTATAGTGATGATAAAGTAGTATAAAAATTACATATTGTTCACGCATTATTTCTATCGCAATATATGGCATATGATGATGAGATTACATTATTAATTAAGCTATATCTAAATTGATCAGTCCATTTAACATTAATAAAAGACAGATTGAATGGATTGTAAAAACCTATGGGTGAAATTTCAAAAGTGTTTATTAAAATATTGAAATGTTTAAAATCGTTTAAAATGTTGTCTTTTAAATTGTTTATATATTTATTAAGTTTATATTGTTTAGATTTCATGAAGTTTGTTTCATGGCAAACGGTCAGCTCGAGTACTTCAATGGTATCTTTGCTGAGGACAGCGATGTCAGGTCTCAACGATTTGAATAGATTCGATATTGGCTGTACCATTTCTTTTTCTAAATCTGCAAAAATCTCAATACCCGGCCTTGCGCTTGCCCTGATATTATCGATTATCAATGTGAC
>NW_008703893.1:7493-21587 GCF_000326865.2 Helobdella robusta
CTGGAATAAGGTTGTCAATATTTCTGTACGCCTTGCAAGATTCACTCCAAAGTGTTCTTATTTCTTCGTTGGAGTTTAGTTTGAAGCACCAGCGGAGTCTCATTCTTAGTAGTTCGGCGTGCTGCTTGAACGCTTTTATGTTGAGACCTCCAATTTTATATGGCAGTGAAATCATTTCAGCGATACAACTGCTGATAGGTAAAGATAACCATTCTCTTACCGTTTCTGTCACGAGGCGGTCCAGAGTGTTTTCAATCCAAGTCAGTGATATATTGTAGGCACGGAGTTCAAATGATAATTGAGAAGGAACGAAGCGTCTAAGAATTTCAAGCTTCCATTGAACTGTCGTATCTAGTCTCCCAATCTTTTGCAGCATAACTCTGACTTTATTGTACAAATCATCTTTTTCTTTAGTGTTCTTACCTTCAAAGTCGTAAATGACTCCTAAGTACGTAAAGTGATCGTTCATTTTGATCTGGGGAATTGTTGCATCGTCGATTGTTAACTGAGGCAAAAATTGTTCATATTTGCCATCGAGCTTTCGCATCCCAAACGTACAGCATTTATCTATTCTTAACTTCATACCTGTCCATTTACACCAGGCTTGATTAAGATCGATTAGTTTCTGGGCTCCTTCTGAACTGCTTGAGATGATTGCTGAATCGTCAGCAAATTGAAGCCAACCTCTGGATTTTAGTTTGGCTGTAGGTCCCCATATATATCCACATTGTTGAAATTCTTTCGCTTCTAATATTTTCATTAATGGGTTGAAACAAAGGTTAAATAGTAAAGGAGAACCGGGGTCACCCTGTAGAACACCTCGTTTAACTTGGATTGGTGAGGTTAGTTTGTTGCACACCGATACATTTATCGAGTAATCGGCGTATATTGATCTAATCAGATTGCTGACCTTGGTTGGGATGTGATGGTAGCTTAAAACAGATGGAATTAGATCATGGCTGACCTCACCAAATGCATTGCGTAGATCTAAGAGGGTGACAATGATTGTTCTCTGGTGTCTTTTGGCATCTTTTAGTAGATGAGTTAGTAGTTGCGTGTGTTCAGCTACACCGTCAACCTTGGGGAAAAATCCTTTTTGTATGTTTTTATTGATTAAGTTGTTTTGATCAAGATATTTGTATATTCTATTGTTAATGAATGTTGAAAAGATTTTATAGAATACTGGTTGAAGTGTTATTGGCCTGAAATTTGATGGGTCGCTGGCGTCACCCTTTTTGTGAATTAAAATTGTCAGACCTTTTCTCCAGCAGGAAGGGATCGACGATGTTTTCCAACATTCAACCAGTAACTGATGAAGGATTGTGCGGAGTATTGGACATTTTTTCAAGATAATTATTGACATCTGATCCAATGGGCAAGGAGAAGCTCTCGACTTGCATTTTCGGATAATTGAGAATATTTCATTATATGTTGGAGGATTGATATTGCAAGCAATTGATGGGTTTGGCAAAGTTTGAATCCAATTTGGCAAGCAGTATTTATTACGACATGGATCATTCAAAATGTTGTGGAAAAACTCTTTACATTTTTCGACGTTAAACATAGGTAGCAAACTACACGTCGGTTTGAGTAGTTTTTCACACGTTGGCCAAAATTTATTTTTTAATTGGCTTGTGATGTCGAGTATTTTCCCAATTTTTGATGCTTTTGATGACGATATTTTTGCTCTTATTTGACGGCTTAACGTGATAATTTGTGTGTCGAAATTGTGGTTGTTACGGCCTAATAGTTTGAGTTGTTTTAGTTCTGATTTTAATTTGTTGGTTGGTATGTCGGATTTTGTTGTTGAATTTGTTTTTTGTTTTAATGTGCCGTATGTTGATGCAAAATAATTGTATATTAGTGACTGTAGATTGGCGGTGAAGTTATTAATGTTGACGATGTTTGGCAGGGCTGTTCTTTGCGACTGGAAGTATGCATTGGCTTCTACCCACTGTGCTGTTGTTTTGGGTAGTTTTATCCCTGGGAGTGATACTTCTGTCTTGACGATAATTTGTGATGTTGGTGACGGCGAAGATGCCTGTTGATGTGGAGGAGATGACGGTTGTTGTGTTTCTGTCGTAGCGATATTTGTTGATGCTGATGTCGGCGGAGACGTCTGCTGGTGCGTTGGAGATGACGACAAGTTTAAATTTTCTTCTGGGTCTTCTGGAGGTTTTGCCGAATTTAAACTTTTACACATTTTGCACGAGCGTTGGTGCATCCGTAGGCCCTTTCTCCCTTTACAACGTTTACCGCAACAACAGATACTTAAATTATTATCCATATTAGCAATATTATTGTTATTTAAATTATCAACGAGTAAGTTTGGAGATATTAAAATATTGTCGCTTTGGGTTGAATGTATACTATTGTTACTATAACTTATTGAAGTAGATTTTGTACAGCGCCAGGAGTGGCTGCTAAGTTTAGCAAAGTTTTTAAAACAATATGGACATTTAGTTGCATTTACAATTAGAATTAGGTTTAAAATTATAATTAAATAGTATGAATATCTAAAGTTAGGAGAAATTAATATCAATTTATTCGCCATAATTAACTTAAACTTTCAAACCAATTTTTATACCATAAAATCACATAAAACTCGATTAAAGTAAATAAAACAGTAAGCTAGAAAAATTCTGCCAGCTCTCATGTTTCATCCTGTTCCATAATAGCAATTGTAATAGTAATAATAGCAATAGTAATAGTAATAATAATATTATTAATAATAATAAAATCGAAGATTGTTATTATTATTATTATTATTATTATTATTATTATATTCCGCTAGGTTTTTTTAAATATTTTAAACTATCATTAATCAATTTTATTTGGTCTGACCCTTTTCATAGAAGTTTAATTAATTCCGTAGTATCGTCATCTTACGCAATTTACTGTGATAGAAACACGATTTGAACATAATTTAATGCTGATTCTATTTCTCTTTGTTCCCATTTAAAATGTATGGCGAGCATTGTAGAATATCTATATAACTTACATTATAAGTTTTATTAATTTAACTTTATAATTACAATGTATGTTTTAAAAAAAACAAAACAAAAGGATGTTCTCATTATTATGATAAATCGTGTTGTCAATTTGGAAGAGAAAAAAATAAAAGGCATTAAATTTAAATGACGCCAGCAAATAATGAACGACATTATGAATGACGTCATAATCGCCACAACAATTTCAACAACAACATCAACAACGCGTTCGTGGATGAAGACATCAACAAAATCAACAATAGCAACAACAAGAAGAAAAGTTGACCTAATTATCCTAATTTACAACTATGACATCATCATCAACAATCAATGCCAACAACAATAACAAAAACAACGATAATGACACTATTAACAATCACATAAACAAAAATATCAACAACAACAACAACAACAATTCCATCTACAATAAAATGAACATCCTAATTGTTGCCAACCTAGAAAAAAAATTCTAACTTGCGACAAACTTTAATTTACAACAACATCAATTACAGCACAAATTGGAACATCAACTACAGCAATATTCACAACAACAATTACATCAACAACAATTACAACAACAACAATTTGTTGCCACCGTGCTTATCAACTTCATCAACGTTGACATTTATTATTACCATTATTAACAAAAGTATTTTAAACAACAACAACAATCTTTGAATAATATGTCAACAACAACAACGTCGCTAACATCAACAACAACAACATTTATTCATTACATCAACAACAACAAAAACAACAGCAAAAGGAAAAAGTTTTCTCGAGCTGCATTAAAATTTTGGACCGCAACAACACCATCAACAAACTCAAACAACAGCAAAAGTCTCAAAAAGTGACAACTACAAAATGTCAACAACAACAAAAGGAACAACTATAACATCAACAACAGCAACAACAACATCATCAACAACAGCAACAGCAGGAGGAAGAAGAAGGCAGTTGTTAGGTTAATACATGGTTTTATTATCGTACATGCTTTATGACCGTGTCCAATGTGCATGCATGCATTTTTTGCCCTGTCTTGTTCAGATGTTTTTGTTGTTGTTGTTGCTGTAACTGGTGTTTATTTAGATGTTGTTGTTGTTGTTAGTATTTCTGTGTTTCCAGGCTTGTTGTTGTTGTTATTTTTATTGTTGTTTTTATTGCATTTGTTGTTGTGATGTTGTTGTTTTATATTGTTGATAGTGCTTATGTTGGTTTAGCGGTTGTTAACATTTCAAGTTGAAGAATTGTTTTGATGTTGCTTCTTGGGCATTCGTCAAAGTTTGTTGTTTTGTTGTTGTTATAATTTTGTTGCTGAGTAATGCAGCAGCAGTTGATGTTGGTGGCACTGGTGAATAATTATCAACATTAGAAATTAAAAAGCGGATTCTACAAAAGCCTTGTTTCTCGTGTAGTTGTTGTTCATCTATCCATCTATCCATTCATCTATTCATTCATTCGTTCATTCATTTATTCATCTTCCCATCCATTCTGCAACCTTCAATTAGCAAATAATATGCCGTTTCATAACATACTTGCAATGTTTCGAAATGTCTCGAAATGTTTCGAAATGTCTCGAAATGTTTCGAAATGTTTCGAAATGTCTCGTCACTGGCAGGTTATGAAACTCACAAGTTTGCTACTATTTTTATAATTACACATGCACTATGCGTGTCTGTGTGCGTGTGTTTGTGCGTGCAGGTGTTTGAATACATAATATTAATGACAAGCCCACCTATAATAACTACCAGTGAAACAAAAACACACACGCACACACGCACGCAGACAATTCTGTTGCTATTTCATGAACGCACGTATACAGTGACACACCGCATCACCGCGCGTGAATACCACCGCCGACCATCTAATAAGTTATACCAAATCATATCGCCCTGATCAAAGACGATACAAAAAAGTGCACGGTATTCAATGCAAGCGTTATTATTATGTTGTACACGCAACTTAGCATACAACTTTGTTTTAACGTAGATGACTTGTGTGTGTGTGTTTGTACACTATCATTATCTCATTTATATCATCGTATGTCCTGTCTATATGGTTCTTATAAGCACGTTCAGTCCACCCACATGTATGTATGCTTGCGTGCGTGCGTGAGTGAGTTTGAGTTCTAGTCTGTAGTTTTGAAATTATTCGAGTATATGTGCGTGTGTGTGCGTGTTTGTGTGTATGTGTTTGTGTGTACGTGCTTGTGTGTACGTGTTTGTGTGTACGTGCTTGTGTGTACGTGTTTGTGTGTGGTATGTGTGTGTTGGTGTGTGTTGGGGATTTATACTGTTACTGATTCGTTTGGAAGTAATTTCAGAATGATATATACATATGTGTTGCATAGACGGGCGGTGCAATTGGGTAATGGTTGAATGGGGCCTAACACCTCTGTCGCAGTGAGTGTGTTCGAATGCAAAGAGTTCCCCGACTATAAAATTCAATGCGTGTGTCGGATTGGATGATAGTTCTGGTAAATACTAAATAGAGATTTTTATAAAAATATATATGAAGTGACAAACGTACATTATAGTAACTTTTTGAAAAATAGTTTAGCTGAAAACTGATATTTTACATTTTAGACTAAGTATTGAGAGTGATTTTTTCAACACCTACAAAAGTTAAAACATTTAATAATTATCAAATTGCATTCAGGCTTTCTGACTTGCCACATTCGTATAAACATTTAAACGGATGAAAATTAAAAACGTGGCCCGATTAAATGATTAGTGTGGATTGTGGTGATTAGTGTGGATTGTGGTGATTAGCGTGGATTGTGGTGATTAGCGTGGATTGTGGTGATTAGTGTAAATTGTGGTGATTAGTGTGGATTGCGGTGATTAGTGTGGATTGTGGTGATTAGCGTGGATTGTGGTGATTAGCGTGGATTGTGGTGATTAGTGTGGATTGCAGTGATTAGTGTGGATTGCGGTGATTAATGTGGATTGTGATAATTAGTGTAAATTGTAGTGATTACTGTGGATTGTGATGATTAGTATAAATTGTGGTGATTAGTGTGGATTAAGGAGATTATAACTCAAAATTAGAGACTCAAAAACAAACGAGTCAAAAATGTGAACAACTTTCTTTTGAAACGTTGAAGTAATTTTAAAATGTTGCCAGGAAGGTGATCCATGAGCAACAGTTTAACATCCAAACAACTCAAACAATGTATGAAACGTATGAAAATGTTTACAATAACTCGGTGACAACAAAATAACCACTGCTCACATTTCGAACTATGTGTGTGTATGTGCGTGTGTATGTGTGTGTGTATGTGTGTGTGTACGTGTGTGTGTGTTTCTACCTGTGTGTGTGCGCCTGAGTATGTCTATATTTATGTTCCTAACATTCGTGTGTGATTGCATGTTTATCTGTATCCGAGTTCTAGTTTGTGTGTGTGCGTGCACGTACGTGTATGTGTGTGTATGTATATGAATGTGTGTGCATATGTGTGTGTACGTGTAAATAGGTTTGCGTGCGTAAGTACGTGCGAATGCGTTTGTGTATGTGCATGCGTAAGTACGTGTGCGTGTGTGTGTGCATGGGTAGGCGTGTACGCCTGTCAACATACGTCTAATTTAGATTAATTATGAAGTGAGAAAATTGTTGACAGCGCAAAAATAGCATCACGTCTTGTTGATACATGCGTGTGGTGTATGTGTGCGTGTGGTGTGCGTGTGGTGCGTGTGTGCGTGTGTGTGCGTGTGCGTGTGGTGCATGTGTGCGTGTAAGTGCGTGTGCGTTTTTAAACTGGAAAAAACTGTCAGGCCTAAAAAAACTCTTTTTTTCAAACATTTGATATTAATGAGTCGTTGATGTTTTGCACGTTGATGTAATTATTATAATGATGCGTCGTTGTTGTTTTGATGTGACGAGTCGTTGCAGCTGTCACGGTGGTCAGTTTTTTAGTGGTGTGATTTTGTAATGTGTTTGTTAATGTTGTGGTGGAGTGATTACGTGACGATGACAATGTGGCGTTGAGTGATTATGTTGCAATGTAAAGATGTGATTGTTTGGTAATGTTACGATATAATGATGCGTCTGTTTGATGCTTAAGATGATATGTTTTGTATATATATAATATGTGTGTGTGTTGTGTGTGTGTTTGTTTGTTGTTATTATTGTTGTTATATTTTATTTTTTGTTACTTATTATTTGTTATCATTCTAAATGGTCACTTGAATTGACAAAATTTTTCGGTTATGTCTGTTGGGTACCTTTGGGTAGCTCTATAAAAAAGACGCTATATAAATTTTTCTATGAGAACGATCTTTTATTCAGCAATAAAAAACAATGAAAATTAAAGTACAAGTAGAATAAAATAATGAAATAAAATAGTGTCAAATGCAATAAATAGAGTATTAATCTGAGATCCGAATCGAGAAAGTACGACCAGAGTTAATTAGTTTTAAAATTGATTCATTTCACATTTCTGTCGCAATAGATAGCGTACGACAATGATGCGGCAGAGTTTATAAGGTTATTGCAAAAATAATCAGTTCAAATAATATTTATTAGCGAAAGATTAAATTTTTTAAAAAGACTTAAAGTAGATATTTCAAATGTATTTATTGTTATTTTTAAATGTTTTAAGTCGTCGTTTAAATTATTTTTCAAGCTATTAGAGTATTTTGATTGTTTGTAGTTTTTAGAGTTGGAGAAGTTAGTCACATGGCAGACTGTCAACTCCAGAATTTCCAAAGTTTCGCCGCGTAGTAATGCGATGTCTGGTCGCAATGTCTTGAATAAGCGTGATGGTGGTTGAAAATCGCCTGTCTCAAGATCAGCAAAAATGGAGACGTCTGGGTTGGCACATGATTTTAACTTGTCGTGGATTATTGCTAAAATTTTGTTGTGTCTTGTTGTGTATCTACCCAATGCCGATGCTGAGCTGCAGTTGAATAGCACATGTTTATTTTTAATAATAAAAATAATAATAATAATAATTATATTAGTAATAATAATAATGATAGTATTATTGATAGTAGTATTATTTGCAGTGATATGATAATGTTATGTTACTTTGATGACCAGGTATAACTAGACTGTCAAAAAAAAGAAAAGCATTGATGGGGGTTAAACAACGATAGTGATAGTGATAATAGTGATGATACTATAACAACTTTGTTATTAACGATGATAATGGCTATAACGATGATTCAACGAAAATGAATATAGTGACATGGCTACGGTGATGATACTACGTTAATGATAATTAGGATTATGATACAATGATGATTATGATACAATGATGATGACTTAAGAGTGACAAATGACCATGATGGAAGAGCACTACAATGATAACGAAATGATTACATCTTCAAGCGAACATCAGCTGAATTTAAGTTAAGAAAGACACGTTGTTAACGACGCGGTGACTATGAGAAAAAAACGAAGTGTAATAAAACATTTTTTTTTGGTCTTACTTTGAAAAAGTTGGACCAATCTATTGAAACTGTCAACAAATCAAAAAGCGGATTCTACAGAAAACAATTTAAAAAAATTTTTTTTTGTGGAATCCGCTTTTTAATTTGTTGCCAGATTCATCAAATGGCGTTTTACAGAGTTGCATTATGAAGAATAAAAAAAATTTGCAATTAAAAAAATAATAATAGCAATATATACTAAAACAATGTAGGTAGTTTAAAAAATAATGCTGATGATGATACCCACAAGAACGAAGAATGATAGAATGGATGAAAGGATGAATGAACGTACGAACGATGTAACGGATGAATGAAAATATTAATGCGTGAATGCGAAAACGGAAGGAAGGAAAGAAGGAACAAACGGAGGAAGAAAAAATGAATGATAGAGTGATGTAAGGAATGGATGAGTAACGACTGCTAATAATTCTTAAGATGAAGGGAATGTACTGAGCCTTATTACTAATGGAATTAAATTCTCAATTATTTTATTAATAATAATTTTGTGTGCTTGTGTGTGCGTGTATGTGTGCGTGTGTGTTTGTGTGTGTGAATATGTGCGTGTGTGTGCGTGCATGTGTGTGCGTGTGTGAATATGTGAATATGTGTGAATATGTGTTTCTATTTCGCCCTGCTTTCCTCAGATCAAAGCAGTTATATTTTTTTTGATATAGACAAGAAAGAAAATGGCCGAAGCACGTGATAAATATTAATTATTCAAGATAGGTTGATGGTCACTAGATGTTCATTCATGTTTGTTTCGTGTTCATTCGTGTTTATTTTTGGTGCATGCATTCATTGTTGTTTATTCATCTATTGTTCATCCATGTATTTTGTTGTTTATGTTCGACGATCACTCATGTTATGTTCTTTCACGTTTGTTCATTATCCATTCATCGTTCACTCTGTTTGTTTGTTGTTCATTCACTCATTGTTTGTTCATCGGTCGGTTCATCCTGGCATGCCGTTTTATTGCCGGGTTACGACTAATGGCCATTTCGACGGCTGTGTTACGATGACGTCAGTAGAAAGACAAATAAAAATAATAATAACAAGAAGAAGAAGAAGAAAAAAAGAAGAAGAATTAATAACGACAACAACAACAATATAGTTGTTTGTAACAATGTTATTTTTGTTGTCTTTGTTGACATGGGCAACACAGTAAAAATAGCGAAGAACAGAACGGAAAGGTATGAAATAATTATTCTCGCTCTCCATTTGAGGTTTGTTACTTTAGTCCCAGTTTAGTTTAAATTAAGATTAAATATATTGATATTGCTTTGTTTTTAATATTACTGTTAATAATATTTCAATTGTTATTATGATTATTAAATTATAATATTTCATTATTATTTGTTGCATTATTGTTATCATTATTATTGTTATTATTATGACGATAAATTAACAACAATAAAAAATATAATTTTTCGTTAATGATTAGAATAACGACATCAGTCAATTGTGAAACTGCTATTGATGTTGATGATGATGATAGTGATTGTGGTGATGGTAATGATGACGGTGCTGCTGATGATGATATGATGATGATGTTTTTGTTGTTGTGTTTGGTGAGAGGTGAGCAAATACATGATGATGAGGATGTTGATGATGATGAAGAAGAAGAAGAAGAAGAAAATGATGACGACGATGATGATAAAGATGATGATGATGAAAATGATGATGAAGATGATGACGACGAAAATGATGAATTATTTGTTTTCTATTATTGCGAGATTTTTTACACGTAGCAATCAATTCTCCCGCCCTTTTAAAATTCATTAATCACCATCCAACAAATCTACCAATATCATTCATAAAACGTAGACTCGTTTTTCCAGTATTTTTCGTTCAATCTTTTTCTATTTCTCATTCTCTTTCTTCTCTTTCTCCTTCTCCTCTCTCTCTTTCTTTCTTTCATGTCCATCTTTTTGTCTGTTTGTCACTAAATATTTTTCTTAACATCTCTGGCCCTGTAGTTCATCTAGCATCTTTCATTTATATATTTCTTAAAAGTTTTCTTCTTAGTTGATATAATTATTTAATGATTGTTATTTTTTTTTCAATTAATTTGCAATAAGTGTTTTTTAATTCTCCGCGCCATCATCATCATCATCATCATCATCGTCACTCACCATCGTCGTCGTCGTCATCATCACCATCGTCGTCACCATCATCATAACACACTCTCATATTTTCATCCGATTCTGCTACCATGCGAAGTAACAGATTTAGCGAGAAATTTAAAAAAAAAAGAAATTATATTGCTTGGAGGAGTTTCTATATAATCATGGTTGTGGACGTCATCATCATTATTGTGAACGTTATCATTATCGTCATCATCAACATTGTCATCGTTATCATCATCATCATCATCGTTACCACCGTTATCATTATCTTCATCTTTCGTCATCATCATCATCACCACCATCATCATTACCACAGTTATTATTATCAACATCTTCATCATCATCAACATAACCGTTGTCATTACGTATTGTTGTCATCACCACCTTTATCATTATCGCAAAGTAGAGTGATGATGTTGGCGATGATGATGATGGTGATGATGATGTTGGCGATGATGATGATGGCAATGATGATGATGGTGGTTGAATGATTGATGAAGCAAGCAGCATTCTGGAGGTATTGTAAGAACAGGATGTATAAGAATTAGTCGATGGGTGGGTGGTCCGTGAGATTTGTATGCTTTTACCGACATCGTCATCATCATCATCCTCATCATTCTCATCATCATTCTTTTCATCATCACACAATCATCATCGTCATCATCATCATCGTCATCATCATTATCATCTTCGTTGTTGTCATCATCATCATCTAAATGATAATTCATCATCATCTTAATTCATCACCTCTCAGCCATCAGCTTCAATATCATGATGAAGCCAATGATGACGGTGATGATGATGATAATGATGATAATGAGATGATGATAACGATGATGATGACGATGATGAGATGATGATGATAATGTCGACTCGATAATATCTATAAAATGTTTGGGAAGAAGTTGACGGAGATGAATGTGTTGAAAGAAATGAGGAGAGAGGAGAATTAATGCCTTTAAGATGAAAATTATCTTGTCGGTTAGAATGATGATAAAGATGATAACGATGATGATGATGATGATAAGGATGACGATAGTGATGACCATGATGACAATGATGCTTCAGATAAAGCTGCCACTGTTGCTGAAGATGATATTGATGATGACGACGATGATGATACACAATTGTACTGATAAAGATGATGACGCACAGCCAAACTGATGAAGATGACGATGACGACGACCAAGAAAATGACGACGATGTTAAAATTGACTGTGACGAAGATGGTTATACAACACATAAAGGTTAAAAGTTACTCTCTCTTATGCGTTTGCTTTAGAGGTTTCAACGACAAACACACACAGCTTATATGAATACGCGTTCAAACCACGCATCATACAAATTGCATATGATAGGTGGAGATCTCTTTGTATTCGAACCTAGTCATTGCAATAGCAAGACCAGGCGCCTTTAACCATTGAGCCATCACGCCATACATAATAACGATGACACGTGTAGAAACATTTCACTCACCCAGCCATTTATTTCTGCCCTTTCAACCTCAGATCTTCTTCTCAGCACTGGAAACCTTCCAACAAAAATTAGCATCATCATGTGCAATGCTGGCCCACAAAATCCGGAATACAAATAAACTTGTATAATTATGTTTCCATATTTAGTTGTGCGTTTGTGTGTGCGCGTGTGAGTTTGTGTAAATGTGTTTGTGCATGTGTGTGTGTGCGTGTGTGCGCATGTGTTGTTCACTATATATAAGTGGTTTATTTTTTCACACATCTATTTATCCTTCACTTACATCAAAAAACACCGTGCGCGCACACGCACACACCACACACACATACCACACACACCACATACACACCACATACACACACACAACACACCACACACACACACACAACAGAGTTGACATCATTGTTGTATATCATGCATGCAATTGAATTTCCAAGTGCGAATGAATTGTTTATTTCTTTCATTATTTCATGCATAAAGTAAAACAATTTTTATAAATACATATCTGTGTACGTATATATACTGCGAGCACATAAGTGTGTGTGTCTGTGTGCGTGTGTATGTGTGTGTATGTATAAATAAATGTGTGTGTGTGTGCGTGTGTATACATATTAACCGGCAAAATTTATTTGCACTATAAACTCGCAATACAATAAACAACCAACATGCTTAAAAATTGAACCCGCAATGCAAACACACTGAAACAAGTACAGGCGCACTCATACACGAGTACATGCACAGCCACACATAAGTACATGTGCACTAACGACAAAATATTACAAAAACAAACAAACAAAATGATAACAGTTCACATTCACACGCACATTCACACGCACCTTTTAACGTTTATATACAAACACACAACAACAACAACACACAAATACACACAAACATAAAAAGCATGCACTTGTGATAGACAAACATACTGACTCATAAATAAAATCACATATACATACAGAAACATCCAAAATACAAACAAACATATACACATACAAAAGTACAATTTCATCGTTAAATGCAACTAAAACACACGCACACGCACGCACGCACATTAAGGATGTTGAATATGTCTGTCAATGAGAAACTCTTGATTTACATTCATTCAGCTATTTCACGCGTCGTTACTTTTGGCAATTAGAAAAAAAGTGTGCTTTGTATGTGCGTTTGTCTGTGTGTTTGTATCGTTGTGTATGTGTTTGTCTATGTGATTGTCTGTGTGTTTGTATCGTTGTGTATGTGTTTGTGCATGTGATTGTATGTGTGTGTATCGTTGTGTATGTATGTGTGTGTATCGTTGTGTATGTTGTAAGTAAGTTTGTGAGATTACGAAATAGTTTTTTTTGTTTGTTTGTATGTTCATTTGTCTCTACTCGTTTGTTTATTCGTTCGTTTGTATGTTTCTATATGTAGATTGTATTTTATTGTATTCAGATTATATTCCAGTTTTTAGTCTCGTATGTGAATGCGTTCCAGTTTACAAATCCATTTATATTAAAACATTTTTCAGTTTCCTTTTAACTATCCAGTATTGAATGCTTAGATGTTGAATTTAAAATAATAAACGTTCTCCCTCAGGAGGGTTACACTGGAAAGTCGGAATAATAATCACTCTATTTAATTTCGAATTTTCTCCACGTAAGAAGGTGTGTATGTTCGCTGAAAACACAGTCACACACATGCAGTCACACACACACACACACACGCACACACAGTCAGAAACACACATGCTTACACAAAAGCCAAGCATAAACCAGCACACATACAAACCATGGACATCTATATAATATACTTTTTTTTACTATATAAAGAAGTCTATGATACAAACACACACAACACAGACAAACACACACAACACACACAAACACACACACACGCACGCAAGCATGTGATCTATCTTGAACGTGATCCAGTCCTGCTGACGTTGGCACATAAAGTTTCGCGGAATTAAGTGTGGAACGCAGTGGTCAGGAGGTAAGTTTCCAAGGAAATGATTTTTTATAAAGTCCGAACGAGTGCGTCGGCTTCAATTTTTGTATTCGCATCTCTTCACGTATTTCCATCATCATCATCTCT
>NW_008703893.1:21694-25892 GCF_000326865.2 Helobdella robusta
TCATTTTTATTAAATGCTCAGCCATTCTGATTGCCATTTTATGCGCCACATAAAGTTATGAATAAAAGGGTTATGGGGACATTAGGCCTGGCCTGGCCTGCCTGGAGCATCGTTTCCCCTATCTGCTCCTCACTTCCTCCTGAATTTCAATTTCACTACAACATCGTGACAGCATGACCGCAGCAACAACAACAACAACGACAACAGAATCAACAACAACAGCAGCAACGACAACAACAACGAACACAGAATTAACAGCAGCAGCAGCAGCAACAACAACAACAACGACAACAGAATTAACAACAACAGCAGCAGCAGCAACGACAACAACGACAACAACAACAGGACAAACAAAAACATGGTGGTAACACATGAAAAATAACAATAATGACATAACAGCACAAAATGACGCCATGGCAGTAACAACACTATAACAAGTGAGTGTGTTATTGTGTGTGTGTGTGTGTGTGTGTATGTGTAAATATTTTGTTGTTGTTTTGTTGCGTTGTCTTTGAGTAAATGTAATGTTGTATCGTAATGTAGGCAGTCGTAACGATGTTGTAAGGTTGTGTCGAAAAGTTGTTGCAACGCTTTTGTAGAGCTGTTGTACTGTTTTTGTTGTAGTTTTAATTTGTTGCTGTGTTGTTTTTAGTGTTGTTGTGTTGTCGCAATGATCCAAGTCGTTGTATCGCTGAGGTTTGACGATGTAGAGGTGTGCTAGATGTCGCCCCGATCTTGTTGAATTGTCAGCTGTGTGCTGTTGGTCTTTTATTCATTGTTTAGGTTTTTGTTGTAGTTATTGTTTTTATTGTTATTATCATTAATATTATTATTAGTAATAGTAGAAGTAGTAGTTAGTAGGAGTAACAACAGCAATATTAGTGGTTTTAGTAGTAGTAGTAGTAGTAGTAGTAGTAGTAGTAGTAGTAATAATAATAGTAGTAGTAGTAGTTAGTAGTAGTAGTAGTAGTAGTAGTAGTAGTAGTAGTAGTAGTAGTAATAGTAAAAGAAGAAGTTATATTGGCAGCAGCATTTAATCATCCATTAATTCCCAACTGCTAGTTCAATTCGTAAATTTTATACATCATTCTATCGTAAAAATTACATTCAAGTATAAAAACTGACAAATAAAAATTTTGTCAGCAATTCAAAAATTTTGAATTGAAATTTATTCATAATTTTTCGCGTGATCCATAAAAGATATTCAAATATTAATATGGAAAGTTTTTTTTTCAAAATCAATAAGTTATGGAGAATATTTTTTCTAGATATTTATAAATTTTCTTCTACACTTGCAGCATTATTTTTCGTTGAATGTGCGTCTAATAAGCTGATTTATCTGCTCATCACTATTTCATTCATCCACTTTTGTATGCCATCTAATTTCCGTTCCCAAGTAGAATTTTTTTTTTTTTCATTTCAGAACTATTTTCGCAAATTACCGTACTTACTTTACTTCACGTGCCTTCCTTCATTCATTGATGATGTCTGTTTGTATGAATTGTATGTTTTGTATGTATGAATCTATACATTGTTGATTTTGAACTGCTCATAACTTAATGAATTGTTGTTGTTTTTGAAATGAAATGATCTTTTTATTAATTTCAAAGTTAATTTTGTAATTTTAAAATTATTTAAACGCTTTAAAGAACTGCAAAGAAACAAAATGTCTACTTTGATATTGGTTGCTAATGACTGGAGTAGCTTCTAACTTAACCTTCAACGAAACAAACTTCTACAAATAATTTTTTCTCTCATCATTTTCATGAAAATAATTTTTAAACATCTCTCAACTTTACACACACGCACGTTCTTAGAGTTAAATGTTAGAAATAAAAAATACTTTGCAGACATATGCACCAGCATAAAAGTGCTCAAAACCCAAACACATTGGCCCAGCTTTGTTGATAGTAGATAGAAATAATAAAACTCAGCGTTCTCTTTCAAACTGGCAACAACAATTTCGGACATTTCTTCTATAATAATCACAGAATTTATTCAACATTTTGTGCACAATGACGCCGCGTGTCTGCAAGATCAACAAATATCCATTAATCTACACTATCCAGCAATCTGTCCGTTCATCAGTTCATCTCCATATCTCTCCATCCGTCTATCTATGCTATTTTTCATTTATCTAACCATCCATTCATCTATCGATCCGTTCATTCTTCTATCCATCCATTCCATCGCCCTTCCATCCATCCATTCATCCAAACATCTTCATTCTTGATACAAGAGTTGCAGCAATTTATTTTGCAAAAATCATTTTGAATGTTAATGTTCTTTTTAAATTGCATCCAGCAAACAAAAAAAGTGAATGTTGAATGGAGTTACGTTGAATGTACGTTCAAAGCCGACACAACTTGTGATGAACCAGGGCGCCAGTGACATTTGGAGATAAACTTGCTCATCTATTCAAAATGCCACAATTGCGAGAGTTGTTGAAATTTAGTTAGGCTCTGACCGCATTCAAATGCAGGCTAAGAAAATATATCAAAATCATTGAATCTGTCGCTATTCGAAAGAAGGAAGAAAAATTTCTTTTACATATAAAAATTGATGACATTGAGTGCCTCCATAAATGACTATATATAAGGAATGGACTCCAAAGATAGGAAAGTTCTTACGCTGCAACTGATGTAGCTTTATTAGGTTCATTTATTCGTTGAACGTTTAAAAATATTAAATGAGACAACAGTGATTGTATGAATTATTTATTAGGTTTTATGGCTCCCAAGTTGCTATCTAATGTAATCAAATACCATCCTCAAATATATATACGCTAATAAACTAAAATACAACTAAGCAGTTGAAAGAAGTTTTAAAAACAAAATAAGATGAAAAGTAAGATTTTGTCCATCATGATGTAGTGCTGAAAATTACAAAGTGGCTTACGTAATTTTTTTTACCTATACAGCTGCAAGTGAACACTTGTGCCAGCCAGCAAAGATCTGAGTACCAAACGCACTTAAGTAACATGCAAGTACCGCATCACACGTTAAAGGCATAAGCAAGTTAATCTAAGTTTTGAAAGAACAGCCTTCGAATCGAACCAGATCATCGCGCAATAACAACGCCAGTCACAGCTGTCATGCCATTTGAGCTAACTCGACAAACGTTCGCAAAAAGAGGCTAAATCCTAATGGCAAACATACGAACGACACCGACCACAACTTCACACGGCAGCCCGCTACAACAAGCGCTATCTATCTACCTTTGAAGTATTAAAAGAAGCTTCAGGCAGTTATGTGTTAGGAATTGTTATTTTAGTGTTTTGTAATTAACTACAGACCATCGTACAGGGATTTCTAAACCTCTGTATGGTAATTTTGTGTCCCTGTCTGTTTGCACGTGTGGTTGTTGTTTGTGTTGTTGAAAGTTTGTGTGGTTAATTGTGTTGTTGTGGTTTGTGTTGTTGTAGTTGGTACGGTTGCAGTTCATGTTGTGTTGCTAATAATGGTTTTGTTGTTACTTGGTCTGAAGTTGGCCTGTTGTTATTGATGGTGAATTTATTATTGTTATTATTGTTATTATTATTATTGTTATTATTTTAATTATTATTATTGGTATAAGTTATACTATTATTGTTGTTATTCTTTGGTAACGACAACGTTGATGCTGATGATGCTGCTGTTAAAAAAACTTCATAATTTAAATTTTACTTTTTGTGTTGCTGTGTAATTGTTGTTTCGTGCCCGTGGCTGTCTTGTTGTTTGGTTGCATTGAGTAGTGTGGTGTGGTTTTGTTGTGTTGTGTGTTTGTTGTATAGTGCAGTTGTTGTATAGTGTGGTTTTGTTGTGTTGTGTAGTTGTGTACTGTGGTCTTGCGTTTTTGTGTGGTAGTGTGATTGTTTTATTTGAAATAATATATAAATCCTATATATTGATATGCAATTATTGATGAAAATATATATATATATATATATTATATATATATATAAATATATATATATATATATATATATATATTGATGTTTATATTAAACATATTAATATTAAATGGATCTCACGTATATTTATACATTTTTTTATCATAAAATAAATTTTTTGCAAACTGCAATTACTACGTTTGCGTATTAATACTATTATTTTTTTGTAATTATTTAGAAACGCGTTTATTGCTAATGTAATATAGATTTTTCTTTCTCTAAGTAAAGAATTTTCGTTTATTAACCAAAAAAAATGTAATGCTCAAA
>NW_008703893.1:26623-53525 GCF_000326865.2 Helobdella robusta
GTACGGAAGAATGATTAAAAAGGAAATGGGATGCTATATGACAGTTCATCATGTAACAAAATCTGACGTGTACTACATCATCAATACAACAACAACAACAACGACAACAACAACATGACATCGATACATTACATCAATAACATGGCTACATTACAACAACAACATGATCTCAAGAACATTACAACAACAACATGATCTCAATAACATTACAACAACAACATAATCTCAGTAACATTACAACAACATGACAACAACAATACCACAACAACACGTTACGACAACATGACAACAATACAACAACAATATAACAACATTACATCAATATCATGACGTCAATACAACAACTACACATAGCACCAATACGACAACAACATAAAAAAATAAAAGGGTAACATCAACAATAGCAGTGAATAAATTAGAACGCTTCGACATATTACCAACAACACATGAATACAACAATAACGTTATGACGATACAACGAAGCAGAATGAAACTTTGTAAACAAAAACCAACTTTGCAACCAAATATTGCTCACAAACTACGCATCAAAACAAATACAGCTGAAACATTAATACAGCAACAACAACAATAAACATACAACAACAACAACAACAAAAAACAAATGCAAGCACATCAACACATTGAAAATAACTTATAATAATTACAAAAATAACAACGAAACAAAGTTTTTTAATTCAACAACAAAGCTACTCATCAATACATCCACACTACAGCAACACAACATCAACAATATCATCAATAACGACAACACAACAACGCAACAACAACAACAAAAAACAACAACAACAAAATAATGCTGCTACACACAATACAATCTCCAAACATCCCTCACGCAGAAAAACTTCACATGGCTCGACATCATAACTGTTCATCATTGCAACAACAACACAACAACTTTTTCTACTACTACTACTATTACTACTTTTACTGTTGCTACTACTACTACTACTACTACGGTAGTAACGACAACAACAGCAACACCAACAACAAAAATTGCTGCTGCAGAACGGTATCAACATCAATAACATCTACAACAACAACAACAACGTCAACAATAACTACAGAAATAACAGTACTCTAAGTATAGCACTTTCAACATCATTAAACAACATCTGAAGATTACAACAAAATCCAAAAATTTGAAACCTGCCTCGTCAAAATATGACGACATCCCAACAACAACATTACAACAACAACAACGTTATAACAACAACAACAACAACAACATGACAACAACACCACAGACGCATGGCAAATCAACTTTGGTAAAAATAATATCGAAATTAAAAAATGAAACAACAAAAAGGCTACTACATCGTAAGTCATCGTTCAAACAACACTCGGACAACAACATCACTGTTAGGACGGTTATGGAAACATTTGGGGCTGGCTGGAACATCATTCCCTCTATTTGCTTGCTTCCTCCTGAATTTTAGTTCCACTACAACATCATGGCCGCTACAACACAGCAACAACAACACCGCAGTTACACCACAGTAACTACACAACAGCAACACAGCAACAACAATGCAACATATATACACATAACTTAACAACGAAAGGTCAGTGCATTTCAATGAAAATAAATAAAGTTTCAAGTCTTGGAGTCATCTTCTCATATCAATTTACAAACATACAATAAACAAACATAAAATAAACATATATGCAATAAACAAATATACAATAAACAAGCATACAATAAACAAATATACAAAAAACAAACATACAATAAACAAATATACAATAAACAAACATACAATAAACAAACATTCAATAAAAAAACAGACAATGAACAAGCATACAATAAACAAGCATACAATAAACAAACACACGATATACAAACAGAAGTATATGCAGAAGTATAAAACCGAAACAAAAACAAAAAAAACATCGATCGGCATGAGCGTTGAGTGACGTCATGTTTTTTGCTTGCGGAGTCGTCTGTGACGTTGATGACACACAAGCAAAATTTTGAAACAGAACAAAATCACTCAGTCATTCGGTCGTTGGATCATTTGGACGCTAGATGGCCAGCCAGCCAGCCAGTCAGCCAGCCAGCTCTGTTATTAGCGTCTGAATTGAAGGTCGTCATCAGACTAATGTCAAACTATTCCATTGTTTAATAATAAATAATCAATAATAAAAATAATAATTCAGACTTTTGTTATTATTATTATTGTAATTATTATTATTAATAATTTTTAGAGGAATCATCGACAAACACAGAACTTGTGTGAATGTGCTATCGTCATCACGCACGTTGAACATGGTAGGCAGGCAGGGACCTCGTGGCATTCGAGCTTAGCCAGGCAGTACAACATAGGGCCGGGCATCTTCAACCATTCAACCAATTTGCAGTCAGATTGTCATTTTATTATAAATGTTAGTCGTTGTTGTTGACCGTGGAGCGTTGCTGTCACTTAATATTATAGCGTGTGGAGTTTTTTTTAGAATATGTAGAGATGTCTTTGTCATTGCTTATAACTCATCTGGTTCTATCATTAAAAAATAATTAGGGATTTTTAAAAGTTTATCAACAATTTTTAATTTTTTTATTTTTTATTATGTTCTTACAATATTATAAATTGAAAAAAAAAATTAATCATTGTGACAGTACTTGTGCACTATAAATTTCTTCCCGCTGCACACATTCAATGCTGCTAGTACATCTCGTCTGTCTCCAGTTGAAAATTTAACCAGGTCAAAAGATGTGTCGTTGGGCAAATGTATGTGTGTGTGTGTGTGTGTGTGTGTGTGTGTGTGTGTGTGTGTGTGCATGTTTTTGTGTGTGCTTAAGTGTGTGCGAATGTGTGTGTGAGTGAGTTAGTAGGTCAGTGAGTTCGATAAAAGATATGAGTAATAGAAAAGAAAGTTGTTATATTAGTATAAAATTGGTTTATCAAATGGGTGAATTAAAGAATTGAAGTACGAAAGAACAAACGAACGAATGAATGAATGAAGAAACGAGAAAAAATAGATGAATGAACGAATGAAAAAATGGATAAGTGGATTTTCAAACAATTAATAAGTTTAAAATAACTTTTTTTGAAAACCAAATCGCTAATTATTGACTTTTGCGAATTATTTATAAAATGACAACAAATTTTGCCTAAGTTGAAAAAAGATAAAAGAAAAATTTAAAGTTGATAATGTAGGTTTGAATAATTGAAAAAGAAGTGCGTGTAAAAAACACTCTACAACAAGACAAACATTTCATGGTACAACACACCACAAAACTTCACACCCTCAACACACAGCGAATCAGCGCAACACTCCTCCCAGGAACACACCATTGTTGGGTGTGTGTGACGTGATGTATTACTCCATTAAATGCATTCATCATCTTCTTCCACGAACATCCTTATGTGTTTGTTTATTGAGCATGTGCATCTCTTTGTACGTGTGTGTGTTTGTGTACGTGTATGTGTGAATGTGTGTGTTTTTTTGGGTTTGTGTGTGTATTTGTAATTATGCTTGCGTGTAGAATTGCATGTGTATGTTTGTGTGTGGGTTTTTACTTATCGTATAAAAGTTAAATTGTTTGTAATATATATTAGAATCGCAGTATTTTGATTTTTGAATTAGTTGTACTTTAGAATTAATTTGATGTGTACAACAAACGACAATGTCTCATCCATCGAGAGATTTCTGCACTCTTTTGCCCTACTTACTTCCACTTTTCAAATCTAATCCAGTCGACAACAAACTCTGACACAGGCGGCCTGCATTGACTTGAGATGTGGAAGTGCGTGGAAGAAGTTGACGTGGATTAGCAGTCAGCAGAGCAGAAAGTTGGCACACTGGAGGGTTGTGCTGTATAAACTTTGCTTGGCAGTCCGCGTGAGTAAGAACAACATAGAAATGTCTGAAAAGTTGAAATACTGCCACTACAGATACAGATGTATGTGCTGTGCTAAGATGAGAAAACATTGTCGTTTAAATATAAACAAACATAGTTTATATTTTTTTAATTAAATTCATTCATCATTTATCTAAACTTTTAAATTATCAATAATAAAATTTTATTTTCAACGATAGCAATCAGGTTTTGTTAGAGCATAAAAAAACATTTTATTTAAATCTTTTCATCTCCTGGTAAGATTTGCACAACTTGGAAGAAATTTTTGTTAAAAAAAAACGACCAAAAGTAAACAACTTTTCACGCAGATATACAAACAAAGATTTGAAATGATATTTTGTTCTCATTGTCAAGTAGCACCACTTAACAAACGCAGTTGGAGAATTAGCTCAGACGGTAAGGACGCCATGTTCCTCGTTCGTTCTTGTTTGCCACCCGTCGAGACGTCATTCAAACGTTCTCCGCGGAAAATTTGAAAACCATCATTTGTCCCGTGCGTGTGATACAGTGGCTGCTCGTGCATACAAATGTGCGTGTGTGTGTGTGCGTCGTGTCCTGTGTATGTGCGTCGTATGGTGTAGATTTGTGTGTGTGTTTGTGTGGTTTATTTCGTGTGATGTGTATGAGTATGTGTACAGCGTGGTTTGATTGCGTCACATGATTTAAATTCGCCAAGAAATAAGTTAGGAACGATTTGCAAAACGTTCCACGCTTGTAAGAACTGGCCCATTAAGAGTAAAAAATTGTGTTAAAGATGACGTTGTAATAGTGATGACATTGTAGTAACTAATGGCAACATGACACCAACTAATGCAACCACACATCCAGAATTTGTTAAACAACTTCACCAGCCAGCCAAAAACTTTGAAATAATTTAATTAAAAATATAAATTAAATATATCAAGAAAGAACACCAACGTAAAGGATTGGTTACAAATTTTTGTTAACAACAAGTGCAACGAGCAAAACTCAATCTCACTGAAAATAAAGATAAAACAAACAATGAAAAATGGAGATAAAATTGAATTTTAAAATTAATACTGCAGATATAATTGCCGTATTATTGGCGCATAAATACAAATGTCTACATGGAGCCTTCGAAATCAAGTGCTTACATCTATTTATGTCTGCCGCTTCAAGTGCGCTCCGTCCATGCCTCCATGCTTCTGACAACAGCGTTTGATGCCAGTTGAGAATTTTATTTATAAATAAATATTGAGAATATGAGTAATTATGGAAAATAAATGTGAAAAAATGAATTAAAGGATACAGCATTTTATATAGAAAGAGACGAGAGAGAAAGAGAGAGAGAGAGAGAGAAAAAGAGAGAGAGACATAGACATACATGTATAACGTTTAAATAAATTGGCACAAAAACTGCATTGATTTGACAATAATATGAAAAAAAAATATTCTGCTACATATTCTTGCAGCACAAACACACAAGCAGAAAACAGAAAGGTGATTTACAAAACCTTGCATATGATTAAGTACAATCTTCCGAGACTTCAACCTAAAAACACAATTTTTTTTCTCAAAATGTTGAAACATGCCAGGCAAGGACATAAAACCATTTTACATGCGCACGAACCGGTTTTTATGCACGAAATATTTAATACTACGGAGCCATGAAGTGTCAAACTGCCGAGTTCTAGCGATGAAACTTTCTTTTTAAAAAATGTAACAATTTCTCTCGCATCACTTTCGTCATCTTCATTTCTCTCGTCGTATCGTCGTCATTTTTATCCTCCCCCTCATCATCATCTTCGTCATCACTATCATCAACATCGTCATCATCATCATCACGATCATCATCGGTGCAGACTTCACTTTCATCGTCATCATTATCAGGACCATTATCATGATCAATAGCACAACACTGGCGAATTTATCAACATCAAAATCAACATCAACCCCATCCTCCGTCGTCATCATCGTCGTCATCACGTCATCATCGTCATCATCATCATCATTACCATCGTCACCATCATCATCATCATCGTCATCGTCAAGGTCATCGTCATCATTGTTAATTTCTATATCATCATATTAGTCGTCATAATTGTCATCAACATTACTGTCACTATCATCATCGTCGTCATCATTTCTAGCATCATCATCACCATCATCATCGCCATCACTATCGAGATGACGATCATCACGTCACCACCGGGATCATAATCATCATCGTTATCACCATGGTAACAAATGTTTCTGCGAGTGCACGTTGGATGAGCAGACTTCAAACCTACAACCGACAATAAAGGTACATCTAATGACCGCACTCTGCTGCCCACTCATCTTCTTCCTCTTCCTCCTTCTCATCGTCATCTTCCTCTTCTTTTTCCACATCCTCATCATCGTCGTCGTGAACATCACTGTTATTAATTAGCATGACCTGACCCCACCATCATCGTCATCTTCATCATCGTTGTTATCGCCACCGTTAATTGACATCATATCATCATTACGGTCACCATATCATCATCATCATTGTGAAACACAGCATCATCACCCTGCTGATGGTCTTTGAGTTTCGGACAGACAGCATTCGAACCAGGCCATCGCGTACTACTAGCGCAAGACATGGCACTTTTACCAACTGAGCTAACTCGGTGATATTTTGGTGATATAATTTAAAAAGCGTTTATAAAATTAAATAATAATAATTATAATAATAATAATAAATAGTAATAATAGTATTTTGCATCCACATCATCATTGTATGTGTGTGGTGTGTGTGTGGAATGTGTGTGGTGTGTGTGTGTATGTGTGTGTGTAATGTATGGTGTATGTGTGTGTGTATGTGTATGTGTTTATTTATACATACATTGGCATTTATATATGCTTATTGATCAACAAAAAAAAGCACTTCATGAGTTTAAAACAGCTAGGCGAGCAATAACAGAAACTTAACATAAAATACAATAATACACCACAAACATTTAAACATACAATACATTAATACAATACAAACATTTAAACGTACAACATACAATACATTAATACATTAAAAGCATACAGAAGACATACATTACATTAATACAGGACAAATATACATAGTAGAGTAGTGCAAAGCAATGCAGAAAAACAAGCGTATGGTTGACCATCAATCAATTGGTATTGCGACCACCCACCTACATCTTCATCAATCAATATCAACTGCGCACACACACACACACACACACACAAATCACACACACAGAAACACACACACACACACACACACCACACACACACACACACACACACACATATATATATATATATATATATATATATATATACATACATATATAAACATACACTCACTAAGAGTACCAATGGAAAATTCATTTGTAAGCTGACTGCTTCATTTGAGAAAAGCTTTCATCCATTTAAATTAGTTTCCATATGATTTTCTTAATCTTATCATGGCGATGATAACGACGACGATGATGATGATGAGGATGATGAATATGATGATGATGATGAGGAGGAGGATGTTGATGATGTTGATGATGTTGATGATGATGAAAAAGAAGATGATGATGATGAGAATGTTGATAATGAAGATGAAGACGATGTTGATGATGAAAACGATGTTGATGATAATGATGATAAAGATGATGATGATGATGATTATGATGATGATGATGTTGAAGATGATGATGAAGATGATGATGAAGATGATGATGAAGATGATGATGAAGATGATGAGCGAGAGAGTTATAATGATGATGTTGATTAACATTGGCAACTGAGTCCTTTTCATAACGTGTTAAAACTCTACTGAAAATAATTATCATTCGCGACGACGACGACGATGCTGATGATAGAGATAGTGATGATGTCGACTGATAATGACGATAATAACAACGATGACGTCAGCAACAGTGATAACGATAGAGCATCTAATTAATATTGATGATGTCAGCAAGAATGAAAATCGTCAAGGTCAGATTAATAACGATGACGGGCAAACATCAGCGATCATGATGATGATGATGACGACAACGACGACGACGATAATGATGATGATGATGATGATGACGATGATGATGATGGAGAAGAAGAGAATGATGACGAAGACGATGGCGAAGATGATGATGGAGAAGAAGAAAAAGATGAAGAGGATGACGACGATGACGATCTACACACAACAACTCCACCACGACAAAAATGATAAAAGGATAATAATCGGATAATAAACGATGACGTCAACAATAACGATCGCATTGCAGATGACGATGACGACTATGAAGATGTTACATACCACCGCAGCCACTGCAGCGTCACAGCAGTATTTCATCATTATTATGTTGTTGGCAGTCGGTCGACGATTGCGCGAGTAAGCGTCAAGTGGTGATGACGAGGTCAGGGTGGTCAGTTCATGTCAGCAGTCACGTAATAACGTGTCATTAGAGCTCTTATTGTATTGGCATATTCAACGACGGAGAGAAAAATATTGACTTGAAAACGTGCAAAAATTTTTATTCGTCTGCTTCTTATTGACAATTGACATTGATGAATAGACAAATAAATGAAATCTTTTATTTGTAAAGGGAATGTCTATAGTTATATTATCGTGAAACAATAATAAAAAAATTATTATAATAATTTTGACAATAATAATATTTATTATTATTTATTTTTCATTATTTTGGACAAATTTTACATCGGTTGTCGAGCTGGCTTGGTTGACCGGCTAACTCAGTTGGTAGAAGTGCCATGTCTTGGGTTGTTATCGCGCTAAGGTCTGGTTCGGTTACTGTCTGGCAAAAACTGAAAAACTATCAAACGCCATGCGGTGCGTGTGGTGTGGTGTGTTGTGGTGTGGTGTGGTGTGTGTGGTGTGGATAGTACAGTCTTCGTGGCACGAACGAAGCTTAGATATGAAAGGTGTGGAGTGATGTGTTAAGTGATCTGCGAATGTCAGAGCTACGTTATGAAAATTAAAAGAAAGAGATTTTAGTCAAGAAAAATGGAAACGACAATTATTTAAATGCTGCTGGGATGACTGTCACTTTTTATGTGTTTCATGTGTAGTTGATATATTTTGTTAGAGTTTTCCACTCTCGCTAGTTATGAAGTAATTATTATTATTAATATTATTATTATTATTATTATTATTAATATTATTATTATTGTAATTATTACTTTTTTATGATTATGATAATATTTTTAATTTTTTTATTATTAATAATAATTTCAGACGTCATCATTGGCATTAGATATTTCTAATGCCATTAGCACCTAAGTTTTTTTTCCGTTCATACCTACTTTCTAATTCCATGAAGTGATGCACTCATTCACTCGTTAACTACACACATACACGCACCCACACACGCACACATGTATGCACGCACAAAATTAAACACGAGTGCGTGTACAAAAGTATACACGCACGCGTGCGCACATTCTCATAGGTGAGCGAACAGTTAGATTTCTCTCGCGAAGAAGTTGGTCCCTGCCAGCAACTCTGTCTCCAACGAAATTTAATAAATGCACTTAAATAATATTGAACTGTTTTTTATTTCATTTCATTGCATGATGTACTTTTTTGTACACGTGATGAGTGGCTGGATGGATGGCGTGTCTGTACGTTTGTGTTTGCGTTTGTATATGTGTGTCTGTGTTTGTATGTGTGTGTCTGTGTTGGTGTGTGCCCTTACGTGTGCACGTGTGTGCGTGTGTATGATGCAATGGTTTTAGTTGTACTATTTTCTATTAAGATTATTTAAATTTTTAAAGATGGAGACGCACGTATGTATGACGTTCGGGTGAATAAAAGGTCTGACTATCTCAACAAAGCTAGCACCACCAACACATTAACAGAACTATCAATATCTTCATTGTCCTCATCATCATCGTCATCGTCGTCGTCATCATCGTCGTTGCCATCATGTTTCGAATGACATTAACTAACTTCTTTATGTCATTAAGTAATTGTGCATAATGTCTTATTGTATTTATTATTGGCGGAAATTTACTTCTTACATTTAAAAAAAATTTACTCCAGTGAGTCGTTGTTTGGTTTCAAACATTCATATCACCTTTCCTTAACTTTGTGAAATGGATTGGAAAATGAGTAATTGGAATAAAGTTTGAATGAATAAATGAATAAATGAATAAATGAATAAATGAATAAATGAATAAATGAATAAATGAATAAATGAATAAATAGAGAAATAAAACAAATGAAAAAACCTAATAATTGAATGAATAAAAAAATTAATGAATTAGTGAATGAATGGGTTAAAAAATGAAAGAATAGATAATTAATAGAAATTCACACTTCTACGAATACTCGCATCAAATTTGTCAACCATCAAATAACAAATACAACTGCTTTTTCTAATAACTACAGCATTAATGCTTAATTAAGAGTAATTGTAGTAATTATATTTCTATGTGAAAATATTACTAAACAAACTACAACTTCTACTACTACAAATAATAATAATAATATTAACACTACTACTACTACTACTACTACTACTACTACTACTACTACTACTACTACTACTACTACTACTACTACTACTACTACTACTACTACTACTACAACTACTGATAATATATATGACAAAATTTTTATTGTTATATCGTTTATTTTATTTATAATAATATTATTATTATTATTGTTATGATAATTATTAATTAATTAATTTATTTATTTATTTATTCATTGCTAAGCATAATTGCTAACCTGGTTGAATTCCACGAATGACGTAGCAGCAGTACCATAGAACGAAAATATTGATGAATATTTTAAAATACATCGCAAACTATTTCTTGTTCTCTCTCTATGCAATTAATTTTACCATTTGTAACATCTATTTGAAAACTGTCTCAAAGGGATTACGTAGTTTAATATTTATTCAATGTGAGGTCTGATAAATTTTCTAACATTCCTGTCTGATTTTTTTCTTTTAAGTTTTTAATAATTTTTAATTTTTGAATATTTAAAAAATAATTCTTTGAAATGTAGTAACATTGAACCCATTTTTTCAAAGTAACTAATCTTTGAAAAAACTACATAAGTCCTTGATCAAATTATCATCAGATAGCAAATAATTGTTTATATTATTATAATATATTATCACCACATTACATTATTAACACATTTATTAATTTTTATTAATTAAACGAGATTAACTAATTTAATTAATTATTCATAATTTTTCAAATTTATTTGATTATTTTTTTTGTTACAAAATCTCATTTGAACGTGGAACAATGTACTCCTCTCTTACAATGTATGTAATTTGGACAATAAGTTGTGTGTGGATACAGTCGTTCCAGCCGTTCATCCATCGACGCGTCTGTCTTTACGATGGCTGTGTTCTTGTTAGTGAACGTTTATCTGTTCGTTCGTTTGTTCGTTTGTTCGTTCGTTCGTTTGTTTGTTTGCTTTTTTTATTTTTGTTTGTTTGCTTGCAAATTTTCGGATCTTAGAAAAAGTAAAAATGAATGAATAGATGATTGAAAGAATGATTAAATAAATAAATGAAAGACTGAATTGAATAAATGATTTAATAGTAGCTGGAATGGAATAGCTGGTCGTATTACAGGCATGCAAGTATACCGCACTTTCTTGTTTCATAATCTTTGATTTTTCTACGAAAAAAATTTTGAATCAAATCCGGAAAAAATAATTGATCGAGTGACAATTTCAACACGGAATCACGTGATTAAAGCACGCTATCGTCACGTGATGTTTTTATCACATGCGATTGTCAAAATGTAAACATTACATCTCAACCAACAAATTTATTATATTACTATGCAAATTTTCTAGCGTACGTACGTAGTGCTCACGTGTCAAAGCTAACACAATACCATTCCCTCCCTTTGAACTTTCACAATTTTGTTTAAAGATTAAAGGCTCAGTTCAGACCTTTAAAATATTCTTTAATAAATAGTAAGAAATCGATATATACATTGATAGTAACTTATGTGGCCATTTGATCATGTGACCATTTGATCATGTGATAATGTGACCATCTGATCATTTAATCATGTGACCATCTGATCATTTAATCATGTGACCATTTGTTTAGATGAACCCTATTTTGAGAACCGTCCGGTTACTTATCTAATGCAATAATATACTGAAACAAGGAACGCTGTTTTTTGTGATCGTTTTATGGAATAACATTCAGTTTTCGTTTACATAATAATAATAATAATAATAATAATAATAATAATAATATGACATGAATAATGTTAGTACCATCAAACACCCGTGACATCAACACCCGTGAAATCAACCCCGTGACATCAACAATCGTGGCATCAACAATCGTGGCATCAACACCCGTGACATCCAAACCCGTGACATCAACACCCGTGACATCCACACCCGTGACATTAACACTCTTGACATTAACCTCACTCTCATATCCTCATTTACACTAACGATGATCCAAACTTCATAACCATGCACTCCCATCAAAGTCGAGAACATTAAGACTCTCATCACGTTCATAATAAATAAAATATATATCATAATATTTCAAAAATTCAAGTCAAAACATGGTTTAAAAAATGCAATTGGGTAAAAAAGTTGATGTTGCAATTGACAAATTTCATAGGTGTAAATAAAGTTAATATTCGCTAATAAATTCACCACAAACTCTCGCGCAAGCACACACGCGCACACACATGTGAAAATAAAATACATCTCGTTACGTATTAAATAACATTCAAAAAGATGTTACTATTCTTTACCAAAAATTCAATGAATCGTTGTCCAAGTAGGTTAGTGCATAAATCAAAAAAAAATAAAAAAATGAAAAAATCAGTATCATGAAAATTTAATCATTTCTCGCTGCTACCATAATTATCCTTATCATAATTATCTTTATCTTTACGAAGATCCATACCACAATCATCCCATCATCATCGTCCTTATTATTAGACTATTGTCTTTTCATTTTAATTATTATCACTTTATAACAAACATTTCCATCATCACTAACGTCTTCATCATTACAATCATCACCATCATCATTATCATCAGCCTATCGTCATCATCGTCGTCACCATCATCATCGTCATCATCGTCCTCACCATCGTCATAGTCGTCGTCCTCACCACTGGGTGGTAAATCAGCAGTTAATATAATTATTGTCACTAATAACGCGATGCATATTTTATTGCGCTCTGGCTCGCTTCGAAAGCAACAATAAACTCGCCACACTGACGCATTGGTGGCCGCTTCTTTTAAATCATTCGTCAGATGGCGTCTGGAAGCTCTATTGCCCGAATTACAGGTGATTTATCTTAACTCTGACGCTCTGCCTCTAAAAATACACGAATCGTTGTTATAAATGACGATGACGTCATCACACATCAACTTCATCATCATCTTCCTCATCGTCATCGTCGTCGTCGCTATTATCACCATGATGTGAACGTTTATGAAGAGATAGTAAATCAAGTACCTAAGTAAATAATACCGAACAATATGGCTGGGTATGAAATCACCTATAATAACAACGATATTGATGAAAAACTGTTGAAATCAATATTGATGTAACATTACTGCTGTCAATTGTATTTGTTACACAAGTAAAATATACTCGTTAAAACTAAGTACACAAAATATACGTTGCCCAAAACTAAAATATACCAGGGATAAATAAAGAAAAATTATTAATGAATGTTTAAATGTATATAAAGGCTAATAAGTGAATGAGCAATGATAAATTAGTTAAATACGTCAAAATTTATTAATTTTTTGAATATTTATGAAGAACTGTTGTCCTACGTTTGCTTTAAAATGATGATGGCACTCTGATGATGATGTGATGTGATGATAACATTACGCCTCGGGCTTGTTATTAATAATGATGATGACAAGGATGAAAAAATTATGATAATACTAAGAAAATAATGATGGTAATGAAGATGACGACGATGATGATGAGAAAAATGAATGAATGTTATTTTATGATGGTATAGACAATTTTAAAAATCTACAAATTTTGTATTTAAACATACTAGAAATATAAGACACTGATGTTCATTATCACTTGGCAGTAAATTTTAAAAGATGAATAAGTAAAAAAAAAAATAAAATGACTAGATTTTATAGTGTGTTTGGAGGTACTTGCTAGTAAAGAATGGTTATTTAACAGCATATTGGAAAAAAACTGCATTTTATTTAAAATAAAAACATTTTCTAAAACTTTATGTAATAAAAATGTAGTAAACCAAACGAGACATCAACTGGTCGCTGTGAAAGCAGTTTGTCGAACTTTTTACATTTTTGGCAAACCCAGTTGTTACTCTGCTTCTCATGTTGTCGCAATTGTCCCGGCGGTTGCCCTACTGTCTGTGGTCGTTTAGATCAATTTTTCTGTTTAAAATGGCTTCAATTTTGTTTTGAAGGATTTGTATAAATGTTGAATACTTCAAATGTGAGTGGGGTTTTTACATTATTCATTGTTTTCTAACAAAAAATGGTCGATTCATAGTTGAAGAACAAAGAGATTGTTGCTGCCAAGACCATTGCCGTTTTTCGCAGTGGTGAAGTTGATGCTGCAAATGATGACCATTAAGTTCGTTCTGATTTGGTAACAAAAATCACATTTTGTCTTTTTAATTGTAAATGACTTGTCAATACTCATTTGAATCTTTCATTTCTCAGAAGTTTATATATCAACATTTTAGCTAGTGTTGTAGTTTCTGTTGAATTTTATACCAATCTTAAGCTAGCACCTTTTGAAAGATTAGTAAATAATAATATCTGAAATAGCAGATAATGTTTGTAAACAGTTGATCACGTTTCTAATTGCTTGAATAGTTTCAAACTGTTGGAAAGGTTGTTGGAGCTATGTTGAGTTTATAACGTCACAAATAAATATTGCTGCTCTGATATTGATTGTTGGTAGTTACCAGTATTTTTAAGTTTTTATATTTTTCACAATATTTAATTAAGTTCAGTTGTTGTTGCTGCTGTTGTTGTTGTTGTTATGTTACCAGTTGCCAATATGTTAATCATGATGTTGTAGTGTTGTAGTTGATGTAGTTGTTTTTATGTATAATGATGTCGAGTTATTGTCCGCATGTTGTTTCATAGATCATAATGAAAAAATCCTCCATGTTATTCCAACGTTTTCAATATTTTTCATTTTTTTCGTTTATTATCTTTGTTTTTGACATTCCATTAATTCGTCTACCAACTAAACTTCCAATCTTTGTCAGCATCAGCAGCCTGATGACGTCAGAGAGGTAGGTTGTGGCCATCTTTTATTTCTGTTGCTGCTGGGCCTTTAGGAGAAAATTGCTCTTGGTGATGCGAAGAAGTTTGGCGGTGGCATCCCTAGTGCTGACGAGGTACCTGCTCATCTCCATGGTCGTCTGCACTGGTGGCACCACAAGCTCCGTGTCGCCGTACTTTGGCCTCCAGACGAGCACCTGGAAAAATATTTAGAGGAACACACGAATAAAATGTTGGCAATAATTTAAGGTATGAAATTGGTGCTTCCAACTTGAGTTCGTTGTTAAATTGAAATTATGACATTGTTGAAATGTGTTTTCTTAAAAATTATCTTACTCTGAATAAGAATGAGCGCATTAATGTAAACAGCTACAATTTTATAAACCAAATCGATGTAGAGCATACATTTTTCAATAAAGTGAACCAAAAAAATACTTCAAATAAATAATTTGGCATTTCTTTATTTACCTCAATTTTTTAGTTAATCATTAAAAGCTATGAATTAGTAGTAGAATAATAATAAAGTTCAGAAACAGCAGTCTATTGTACGCGAAATTAACAACTCGTTTTCAAAACTTCAAACCGTCAACAACTCGCGAAAAAAGAACTAATAATTTCATTAACCACCTTTTTTATTTGTATTTTTATAATTAATGGCGTAGTTATTATTATTATTATTGTTGTTGTTGTTACAAACCTGACAGCTGTTAGCATTGGGCGGGTTCAAGGCATAAGATTTCAACGGAGGCGTCAGATGCTCTGGAACTACTTTGGGGCTTTCCTTCATGGAAAAATAGTATTTTTTTTTATTAAAAAAATTCAAGCGTGATTTGGTACTTTTAATATTCTGTTGTTTTTTGGCAAAAGCAAAAATTTGCAGTATTAATCTGATACAAATTTCTTCAAAAATTGAAACTAATTGCATCGTTTGATATTTGTTCAGTCACCTGCTCGAAGGGTCCCAACAGTTTCGCTCTCTTCCCTAGCGGGTTTTTCGGATTGACGTCGATGGCGAGCTCCATGGACCATGTCAGTGTCCTGATGATCTGGTAGGTGTCCGTGTTGACGTCTTTCAGAGCCAGGAAGGTGTAGAAGCGCTGCTTACGATAGACAAAACTCAAGCTCGGATCTCTGGTGTAGCCAATGCTAGGAATGTACCAAGTAACCTTTGAACGAGAGAAAACATATTTTACTGCTTTGTACATCAAACAAACGTTTTTAACAGTTTTATTAGGTTAATTATTTAATATTTTAAACAATCGATCAACCAATCCAAAAAGCAATTAACAAAATGTTCGATGTCATGAAAAATTAGCCTCAATAATTTTTGAATCTCACTTTTACCTATGAATTTCATTGAAAAATGTATTGATGCGTAACCTGGGGAAAGAAATTGTCATTCATGTGAATGGTGGCCGTGGTGGGGTTCTGCGTGGGTCCTTGGAGGTGGGCGACCTCGTTCTTCGAACCATACCAGGGGTACTGCTTGCCATCTGCATCGCTCACCATCTTGTACTTCCCGCTGACTATTTCTGGGAATTCCCAGCTGGTCCTATCGTTTGTGATTATTTGGTGAGAACCTCACTAATATGAGTAATATTTGTAGAACAGTGTTTAAATATCTTCACTGATTTTAAAACATATATACATTTAGTTTACGAAACTTATTTTGATAAAAATATCTCGATAGGGATTTAAAGATTTCTGATTTTTTTATGTTATTTATATAAAATTGAAGTATTAAATTTATACGCATATGCTACAAATAAATGCCGTTGCAGTCAACTTAAATTCAATTTTCAGTTCATTAACAGCAATCCCAAACTGCCATACTTACAATCCCTCATTTCCGTACGTGTTGATGAACTGCATATCCGTGCACACCTGGATCCATCCCACTTGAATGTTCACTCCTGCCGGAAGCGGTGGAATTTCCACAGTTGCCAGGGCTCTAGAGGCAAAATCAGTTAAAAAATAATTGCATAATTTTATGTCTAACAATTAGTTATAATGTTTAATATTTTCAATGTTTTATTAGGCACAATTTGGTGAAAATATACTTTTAATTGTTAGATATGAAATGAATCAGAGTGAACCTGAAATGAGGCGTTCTGTATTTGAGCACAGCGTTAGACTTCTCGTCAATGATTGTCAACCTTTTATCAATTCCAAACTGCAATTTGTGCAACTTGATGGCAGATGCATGCAGAAATCTTGGCTGAGTTCCAACTCCCCGTGGAATGCCTGCCACATCTTTCGAAGTTCTCGCATCGATCATCTGGCCACCGCCAATTTTTTTCGGTGACCAAGATCCCACTCCGGCAATTTTGGCCTGATCATCGTCATCAACTTCCATGGCACTACCGCCTTGTTCAGGGGAGCGACTGACACCACCTCGACTCCGATAATTTTTGGAAGAACCGGGTACAGTATTACCTTTTGCATACTCGTCACGAAAAGCACCGCCATCTACGTAGCGTTTGTTTCCGTGACTGGAACGACTTCCACTCATGGTGACAACTTCGTTTTGTCCCTGGTCGTGTCTGGATCTTTTGCTTGAAGCGTGTCCCATTGATCCTGAAATTAACGTTTGAGAGTAGGTTGGACTTTTCTCCAAGGTGCAATCAAACGCCAAAGATTTTATTTGCTGTGATTGATTTAATTGTTGAAAGGGTGACTGGCTGTTTGCGTTGTCGTGACTGTTGAACTCGTTTTCTCCGCTTCCTAACAAAGATAATCGATTACCTATATTGCTTGTGTAGCTACTAAAATGCTGGCAAGCTGGTCTCTCAGTCTGTTCTTCTTGTCGATTGAAACTTTGATGTCGTCTTTGGAATTTGATATCGTTCAGCAGCGATTGATAGAAGATGTAATTATCTTCTTTATCCGCAGCACTGTTGGATAGTGGTGTTGCGTTTGTATGATCTGTTGAGCTTTGTCCTTGATCGTTTTCCTCTAGCTCAGTATGTTTCGTATTCTGGCTGTCTTTTTGAATTTCTTCTGATTTGCAAAATTTAGAAATGTCTAAATGATAATCAGGTTTTCTTAAAAAATGGTCAACTTCAATTGTATTGTTATTTGAAGTGGAAGATGCTGCTAAAATGTTCGTCGTAAGAGTGAGCCCGGCCAAAGACGCGGCTGCGGTAGCGTACGTTGAACTTTGAAACTGCGGATTGGTTTTTGAACCCGATGGTATTCGCTGTTTTTTTACTTGTTTGGTCTTATTTCTGCGAACAACCTTGTTTAGCATGGGTCAGTCAGCGTGACCCAAAATATTTTTATCCAATGTTTTTGGGCCAGCCAAACAAGTTTTTTGCCTGAGTTAGTGGTTTAGCCGTCTTTGAGCGATTTTTTGAACTACTGTTGTCAGACAATTTTTCATAAGTTTTGCGCTTTTTGCCTGGAATGACCGCTGTTGGTTCGGTCTAATTTGTTCAGCGTATTGTCCGGATTCAGTTCAAAACTTATACGGAATGTGAACATTAATGATAACGTCTTATACAAGTTATCTGGCTCATGTTTCGCTAAATTTCCTACATTCGAATAATCTATCTTTAGATACGACAAACCTGTTCACCTGTTGTGATTGCTGTGACGGCTTATTGTTGTTGTTGGTGATTGCAGAGCAGCATAAAAGATCGTAGTCGAATTTCTCAACTGGTCGATCCCGGTTTCGAAATCATCTGTACTTCTTTAAAACGGTTTGATTTAAAGTTAAATAGAAGTCTTAATAAAAATAAATATTCGTCTGTTGTACCTTTTCCGTTTTGTACGTAAAATTGAGTGTTTTCTTAAAATGATTTGTATTTAATTTATTAATAACAAAATTTTGTAAAAAATGTTTGTAAGTTAATTAAAACAAAATATGTTTGAAGACATGTATATATTTAAAAATATTATTATTATTGTTGGCTGGTTAAACCGCTTGATATTAAATAAAAGAGCGTTATTTCTTTATTTTCAACTTTTTAATACAAACGTCATCGAAGGCCTATCTTACGCAAACAATGCTTTTTATTTTTTGCATTTATATAGCTCATTTTTTTTCAATATCGAAGTACGTGCTTTAAATTTGAATAAGAAGTTGCTTTCTGGCTAGTAGAACCACCCAGGAATTTATAAAGAGCAAACTTCCCATCATCAGATTTAGTGTTTTTCCGCATGCTCTGGATATAACGGATAGGGTGGGAACGTTTATAACTCCAGCCGACACAAACACGATTTTGCAAAAAATTTACTTTTGAATCTTTAAATAAAATTGCTAAAGTTTTCAAATTGTATTAATTTCATATAACCAATATATCAGATCCCCTCAGATATTGAAAAAATTTTCAAGAAAGAAAACATCAATAATCTAATAACATATCTTCAGGAAATAAAAATACTCGACAGAATATAGAAATATTTGAAAAAAGCTCAAAAGAACCCTAAGACAATTTTGTTTCAAAAGAAAAAAGGGCGTAAAGATAGCCAGTAGCGCTGAAACGCCGTTAAACTGCATTAATAATAACATTAATAATAACAATATTTGCAAAATTTATATTTATATATGCTAAGTTACATTTTGAGTTAATTTTAAAATTAATGGAAGTTCAATATTTCGAAACAAATTGTCTTGTTTGAAAGTATTGAACAATAACTGTTAACAGGTTTGTAATATTCGTTAATCGAATCTTTTACGTCATTTAATGAATATTCATTTCGTTTCAAAATTTAAATAGCTACTCTCCGATTTGATGTGTGCTCATTAACTAATTAGGACATATTTTATTTATAAATTATCATAATGCAGTGACATTAATATAAATATAACAATGAAGGCTATATCACGGTTCAATTAAGTAATTATTGAGATATTAAAATAAAAATGTCTGCTTGATTGTTGTATATATAAATGTGCTCAAGACGGCCAAAATGAAATGAGAAAATTTTAAATTGACTTCATGTCATGGTAGCCGTCGTTAATTTTGACATCACAGTTAGTGTCATTGGAGTCATTCTCGTCATCTTCGCTTCTGTCATCTTCGTAAATGTCGTAGCCTGAATGATTTGAATGGTTGTCTTCACCGTAGAAGAAATTGCGTTTTTTATTGTGACATTTGTCTTCAGATTGTTTGTTGATGTTATTAATGTTGAATGCGTTGTTCGCTACGGGTAAGTTATTTTTAAAATGTTTGCTACTGAAATCACGGTTGTTGGTGTTGTTGATGTTAACACTGTTGTTGCAGTTGTCGTTGTTGCAGTTAATGTTATTGCTGGTATTATTGTGATTGCAATCATTAAAAAAAATTTTGTTGTTTTTCGTGACCTCCTTGAAGCTTCTGTTTTGAGGTGAATTAAACTTCAAAGGCTCTTTGAGTAACTGCCGCTGCACATTGTCACCCACAATGTGGTTACATTTCTCTGAAATAAATTTGTCTATGTTTTGATCACTAAAGCTGCTATCAGCATCACTCTCTTTAATCTCACTAATATCATCGTGGTCGTCATCAAATTTTTCGTCATCTTCTTCTTCATCGTCGTCGTCGTCATCATATTTTTCGTCATCTTCTTCTTCATCATCATCGTCGTCATCATCATCGTCCTCACCGTTATCACAACCATCAATGGTAACTTTTGTGATGATTTTGTTTTTGTCACTGGCCATATCTGCATAACCAAAAACTTCTTCATCTTTGACATCATTATTTATGTGGATGCCATGAGAATGATGAAGACGACGACGATTATAATTAAGGTTAATATCATTGCCGTTATCATTGCATTTATCACTATTGCAATCATTACAATCACTTCTGAAAGCTTTGAGCAATGGGGGTGGTACTACAGCACAACTAGCTCTAGGTGATGATGACGATATTTTTGATGACGATGACGACGACGATGATAATGATAAAGAAGATTTAAGTGATGATAATGATGACAAAAGTAATGATGATGATGGTTCTACCTCCAGTTCTGTGTTGGGAAGTTTTTCAACTGAATATTTGACAGAGGGTAGATAGGTACGTTAATTGGCTTAAAAATTAACACACATTTAGGGTTTTTCATCCCATTCATTCATCACCCCTCTTATCTCATCTCATTTACGTTCATAAGGACTCAATTAACTGCTTATAAATTTAATTGATTAATAACGATTAATAACGTTTAGAAAAGAAACATCAACATTAAACGCTAACATCAACAAAAACAACATCAACAGCAATAATGTAAAGTTGGCTGTATCGTTCAGATAAAAACAAGTTAACAACATCCAATATTTTCAGAAAAATTTAATGTCTATTCATTGCAATGTTAAATTGAAAAAAAAAGAAAATTTATCAATTAAAACAAAGGAAATAAAAAAAATTGATGTTACCAAATATAATTGGCACTCCACAGTCTCCTCTGACGTCATACAACGGGTTTCTTTTGTTTTTGTTGACGAGATGACGATCACCATTTGTGTGTTCGTGCCGGTTGGGGAGTGAAAAATTGTTAATTTTATTATTATTACTATTACTATCGTTGTTGTTGTTGTTGTTGTTAATGTCATGGTTTTTGCTATAGCTAGTGTCCACCACAAAAGTTATCTTTTCAAGATCCTTCAACGCTGGCTTCAGTCCCGGCATATGCCACCAGGATCGAACTCTTGCGATAAGATTCCAGTTGTAACTGTTGTGTGATGCGATAAATGGCGGTTAGTGACGTCAGTGGAAGGTTGAAACTGTGCAAGTCAGTGAATAACTAAGTCAAGATTAAGTGATGATTAACGGAGATGACGTGAGAATGATAAATATCTAGTGATGACGTTGTGTGTTAAAAACCACAGACGCACACATACACAAGCAGACACACACTACCTACATTAGAATAGCAATGATGCCGACCACGGCCAGCCCTCCTAATACCACGGCTGCCCCGATGGCCCCCTTCAACTTTTCACCTTTCAACACCAGCCCCTCCACCACCGCAACCGTGACAGGCAGAGATGCAAAGTTCGGAGATTTTCCTCCAGCAGTTATTGACCTAGATAATATTTTCAATCTCTGACCTGATTTTAAATCCTTTATAACGATGGTCGATTCGGATTCGTCTACGAAAATTGGGTCACGCAAATCTGGGTCAAAGGTTAAATTTTATAAACGTAATTTATAAATTTGGTCTAAATTTTTATTTCAATACCATTTCAATTTCAATAAATTCATCGCAAAACAATTAACATGAAAATGTCAATCAGACTCTACAAGTTAATATTAAAAACGTCAAATGTCAAACATTCGCAAGGAACGGCTTCCCCTCTAAGCCAACCATCTCCATTCCCATCTTCATTGACGTCATGGTTGCGGAAGCTGACGTCATCGACCACGTCATCAGGTACCTGGCAGGTGTAAACTTCGTAGCCGTAGACGTAACCGTGACCCCTGACACACGCTGGTCGAGTTATTCTCACTTTGATTTCCGTGTAATCGTTGCTATCCAATGACAGACTTGGGGGAGGAGCAACTGATGTCATGATTGACGTTTTGATCTCAGTGAATTATTAATGACTTAATTTGATTGGACGCTATTCATTATTGAATTTTAAAAAATTTTAATTTTGGGATTATTAATTCTGATTAGGAACGCGATTCAAGCATCAAATCCTGGGATCCGGTAAGATTTGGATTCGTCAAATCCAACACAAGAAATTCGGCAAAAGCCGGATTTAAGATCATTAAATGAAGCTGAACTTTAAAAAATAGTTCAGTAAACATTTTAAACCGCGATAAAAATAAAATTTAAATGGCAAACAACGTTAACAATTCAACCTGCGTCTGTGTTAAGCAAACAATTCGTCCATATTATCCCACTACTTTGTGAGACCGACGACGATGAGGATGATGATGACGACGATGAAGATGAGAGTGAGTAAGACGATTGAATGACACCAAACATGTAATCATCGACGTTGCATGGATGTGCTAGGTCGATGGTGAATGAACAGCATTCCGGTACAATCACGTGATGCAGTTCACTCTGATTGGTTATTATTATCATTATTATCGTCATCATAATTATTGTTATTATTTTTTATTTTATAATTATTATTATACCGTGAGTGCTCCACAGAACATGCAAACTGAAGGATGTATGTAATAATCTACCTTGCAACTCATGCTGTTAAGAGAGCCGAGACACCAGACAGCCGTGTAAATATGAGTTAATCCTCTATTGCTATTATCATCATTATTATTATTGTCATTGTTATTATTATTGTTATCATTTTTGTTGTTATTATTATTATTACCATTATTATTCACGTGACCGGAAGTTTCGTCACTGGCCCAACTTATATTGACCTTGCAGTTGCACTCGCCAATCACCATGGCCGTGAGATTTCGTGGACCAGGAAGTACTAGTAGCGGTGATGATAATGATGGCGATGATGGTGATGATGGCGATGGTGATGATGATGGTGATGATGATGGTGATGATGATGGTGATGATGATGGTGATGATGATGGTGATGGTGATGATGATGGTGATGATGATGGTGATGATGATAATGGTGGTGGTAGCAGTGATTGTTCATGTAGATGATGATGATGATAACGATGATAGTAATAAAAACAACAAAACAATTTAAGATGATTGAAGAATAAAAAATGTAAAGCATCAACCGACCATTCATCTGCTTCGGGACAAATAGGAATGAACTTTCGGTCGGTAAGGTGTCATTGAAACCGACATCTGTACCGACATCTACCGACAAATTGTAAGATTCGGTAAGTGAGAGTTCTAGCGTCACCATGTGTTTTTGTTCAGTTGTCGATTTTAATGATAATGGTGATGATGAGGAAGATGATGATGAAGTGGAAGAACACGAGTTTGGAGTTGAATGTGTGATTTCATTGGTTAAAACCGAGTTAATGTATTTATATGTAAATGGTTTGACTGCATTGTCATCATCGACTTCATCGCCGTAACTTTTTTCATCATCCTCATCATCTTTGTTATCATTTTGACGTTTACCGTCTACGTAACTGCCACTTCCCTTTTTCATATTAAAGCAGGAATTAGATAAAGGTTTAATGACGTCAGCGTCATCTTCATTTTGATCCTCGTCGTCGTCGTCATCTTCGTCGTTGCTGAGCTGTTCGTTCTGTTGTTTGCTGTTTTTAGATTTTGCTGCAAATGAATGCGTTTGAAAGGTATGATGGTAATTTTTATAACCGCAGCTATTCTTTTTATTAATAATATTGTTATTATTCATGTGATTAGTATTATTATTACTATTATTAAGATTTTTATTATTCTTATTATTGTGTGTTCGTTGGTGTTGTTGATGACTTTGAAGCCTGTAGACCTGTGGGCTACCTCTGATTTCGTCATGCTTCAGTGTCTGTGTGTGTTTGTGTGTGTCTATGTGTGTTTGTGTGTGTATGTGTGTGTGTGTGTGTGTGTAGTGTGTGTATGTGTGTGATTTTTAGGTTCCTGTGTGCAAACATGTATGTTACATATACAAGTTCTGAATATACAGATATACAACAAACATACAAACTACCACACATACATACACACATAAAACATACATACACTAAACATACAGCAAAGAAACAAACCAACACACACACACAAAACATGCACATACAAACACACACAAAATATACAACAAAGAAACAAACCGACATACATACAAAACATACACACAGACAAAACCCACACACACACAAAACCCACAGTCACAAAACACAAAACGTATAACAAGAAAACAAAACAACACACACACACACATCTACACACAGAAGATAAACATACACACGCACACACGTACAAGACAACAGATATACAAACATTGAAGTAAATGGTGATCCTCCGCCAACCACACTGATGAGAACGAATCGGAGAGATGTGGAAACAGTGAGGACATGTGGGTGGACTGCCTGAGGGGACTGAATTGGTGATGGTGTAAATGTGATGATGATGCTGCTGATGATGATAATAATGGTAGGGGTAATGATGATGATAATAATAATGATGATGATGATATTAAATTTTTTGATATTTTAAAGTTTTTCTAACCTTTCTGCCTCGAGATGAAAGAGACGTGATTCCAAACACTCCAGTAGCCAGGCGTTTTTGACCCTGACCTTTCAAGCTCACAGAAAGCACTCGTCAGAGCTAACTTGACTCGAACAAAAACGTGGCACGTTTTGTAGGGTGGGAGGTCTGTGAGTGATTTGTTGAAGTGCTGTTGGTCATTGAATCCGTTGTACAGGTAGAACATCTCGGACTGGTTTGCAAAGTTGTGTTTGTGTGTATGTTTGTTTGTGTGTGTGTGTTTGTTTGTGTTTGTTTGTGTGTGTGAGTGTGTGTGTGTGTGTGTGTGTGTGTGTGTGTGTGTGTGTGTGTGTGTGTGTGTGTGTGTGTGTGTGTGTGTGTGTGTGTGTGTGTGTAAAAGAAGCAAACTCATTCATCGCATTAGCGTTGTGTGCTGCAATACCCAACCCTTTATAACAATTTTTAATTTGAAAATGCTGAAACACATTTTATTGAATTAAATTATAAAGTCTGAATATTATTCTGTTATTCTAATGTGAATAAAATTGTAACAATAACATTGAAAGCCTGTGAAATTTATAAAAATTCGTCTGATGTTGGTCTACTCACACCAGTCCAATTCAACATCAGTCCACTCCACAGGTCTATAATGAATGCAGAGTAGTGGCGTAATGTACACTTTCGGCATAAACATAAACAACACTAATTTTAACAACGACAGCAACAAAAACAACAACAACAACAAAAACAACAACGGCAACATTAATAACAACGACAGCAACAAAAACAACAACAACAACAAAAACAACAACGGCAACATTAACAACAACGACAGCAACAAAAACAACAACGACAGCAACAAAAACAACAACGACAGCAACAACGACAGCAACAAAAACAACAACTACAGCAACAAAGACAACAACTACAGCAACAAAAACAACAACGACAGCAACAAAACAGCAACAATAACAACAACGACAGCAACAAAAACAGCAACGACAGCAACAAAAACAACAACGACAGCAACAAAAACAACAACGACAGTAACACAAATATCAACGACAGCAACAAAAACAACGACAGCAACAAAAACAACAACAAAAACAACAACGACAGCAACAAAAATGACAACAACAGCAACGACAACAACAATAAAAACAACAAAGATTGTGATGCTATTTTTTTAATAAATACATTTTAATAGGTTATTAGTGTGTTGCAGTAGAAATAATAAAAATCTTGGTAAAAATAATAATACCACTCATTCATACTTGCAATAAATTCAATGGCTGCCTCATTGCATTCACGTGAGCGAATGGCGATAAATATTAATACAAAAATTTAAATTTGAAAAAATTCGTATAAATGATTTGAAATGTAATTGAAATCAAGCGACTCACAGTGTAACTGTCGCAACTTATAATCACGTGGTAGCACAGTTTCCATCCTCTGATTGGTGCGTGCAGGACGATGACGTCATCGGTCGTGATGTTTTTATTTCTGTTGTTTGATGCCACTGTTTTGTTGTTGTTATTGTTGTTGTTGGTGGTGGTAGTGGTGGTGGTGGTGGTGGTGTTAGGGATGTTTTTTTCTCCGTGGTTGACGTTGTAGTCTATTTTGTTGTTAGCGTTTTTGCTGCTTTTGTTGCTGTTGTTGTTGTTTTTGTTAAAATTAGTGCTGTTTATGCTGTTGTTGTTAATGATGTTGTTGTTGCTGTGATTTGTATTTTTATTAAAATGAAAAGTCCTTTTACGGAAAATGCTGATTTTGTTGTTGTTATT